>NW_018391688.1:0-31364 GCF_900095145.1 Mus pahari
GGCCTTACACTGGAATTCTTCCTCAAACTGCCAGCCCCCATCCTTAGACTAACAATAGACTAGTCTCAAGAAAATAAAAATCCGAGTCAGGTGCAGCTGCTAAGCCACTACAGCTCCTGGGCGTGCCAGTCTAACAAATTTAAATAAGATGGGCGGAGATGTTGGTGTCTCCCACCCCCACTAACCACTCCCACTCCAGCAGGAATACCAGAGTGCTACCCAGTTCGCCCGGACCGCCCACCATCGCTCGGACTGCCCACCATCGCCCGGACCACCCACCATCGCCCGGACTACCCGCCATCGCGAGAACTGCCCCGCCACCGCAAGGACTGCCTGCCACCGCGAGGACTGCCCACCATCATGAGGACTGCCCACCATCGTGAGAACCGCCGTGGCAACTTCAAAGGACTCAGGGGCATGCTGGGAACCCTTCCTAACCCTTCCTTGTACTTAAGCAAGTCTGGACAATAAAGATACGGGCCTTGATCAGAAGTCTTTGCCAAGGCCTCCATGTTTCTTTTCGCAGCCCTCTTCCTTTTCAGGAGTTCCCACTCTCCAGTTCGGATCCAGGCCACAGTGTTCTGCAGGCAGAACCACTCACCTCTCCACCCACTTCCATTGTCTATTTTACTTCTCTTCTTGAGTGAAATTAATGCATCTTCCCTTGGGCCTTTTGGTTTCTTAGTTTCTTTGGGTCTGTGGATCCTAGTATACTATGAATGTCTTTCTGGGTCTGGGTTATCTCACTCATGATGATATTTTTGAGTTCCATTCATTTGTCTACAAATTTCATGATATCCTTATTTTTATTAGCTGGGTAAATACCATGTTTTCTTTATCCATTCTTCATTTGAGGGACATATGGATTGATTCCAGTTTACGGCTATTATAAATAAATCTGCTATGGACATAGTTAATTATTTGCGGGGGTATATACCCAGGAGTGGTATAGCTAGATCTCAAGGCAGAACTATTTCAATTTTCTGAGAAATCACCATATTTATTTCCAAAGTGGTTGTACAAGTTTGCATTTTCAGCAATGGAAGCATATTCTCCTTGCTCCACCTTCTTACCAGCATGTGATGTCACTTGAGGTTTTGATCTTAGCTATTCTGCTGGGCATAAATTTGAATCTGAAAGTGATTTTAATTTTCATTTTCCTAATGGATAAGGATGTTGAACATTTCTTTAAGTGCTTCTTGGCCATTAGAGATTCCTCTGTTGAGAATTCTGTTTAGCTCTGTAGCCCAATTTTTAAATAGGGTTTTGGGGTTGTTGGTACTTAATTTTTTGAGTTCTTTATGTATTTTGTATATTAGCCCTCTGTTGGATGTAGGATTGGTAAAAAGATCTTTTCTCATTCTGTAAGTTGTCATTTTGTCCTATTGATGGTATTATTTGCCTTACAGAAGTTTTCAGTTTCATAAGATTCCATTTATTAACTGTTGATCTTACCTGAGCTGTTGGTATTCTGCTCAGAAAGTTGACTTCTAGGCCAATGCATTCAGTGTTTTTTTTCAACTTTGTTATTTGGTTTTATGTTGAGGTCTTTGGTCCACTGGAGTTGAGTTTTGTTCAGGGTGATAAATATGGATCTGTTTGCATTCTTCTACATGTAAGCAGCCAGCTTGACCAGAACCATTTGTGAAGCTGCTTGCTCTTTTCCATTGTATGGTTTTGGCTTCTTTGTCAAAAATTAAGTGTCTATTGGTGTGTGGGTTTATTTCTGGGTCTTTTATTTTATTCCTTTAACCAATCTGTCTGCTTTTATGCCAATACTATGCAGTTTTTATTACTATTGCTTTGCAGTAAAGCTTGAAGTCAGGTGTTGTGATTCTCATGTAAGATTCCCAGTGAAGGGAGTAGGGCACTGTCCTAGCCACAGAACATTCAACCCCAAATTTTCCCTGTTTACAAGATGTACAGGGACAAAGATGGAGCAGATATTGAGGTCAACCAGTGAGTGGCCTAACTTGAAACTTACTCCATGGAAGAGAGCCAACTCCTGACACTATTAATGCTTGCAGCTATGCTTACACAGAGAATCCTAATACAATTGTCTCCTTGAGAGGATTCATCCAATGTCTAATGGAAACAGATGCAGAGACCCACAGCCAAATGTTAGGTGGAGGTCAGGGAGCCTTTTGGAAGAATCAGAGGAAGGATTGTGGGAGCTGTAGAAGTCAAGGACACCTCATAAACAGAGAACCAACTAACTTGAGCCCATGCAGATTCACAGAGACTGAATCACCAACCAAATAACATGTTTTGCCCGGAACCTCTACAGATATTTTTCAAAGGTGCATCTTGGTCTTCATATGGGTTCCTTAAAAATTGATTGGGGGGCTATCTTTGGCTCTGACTGCTTTTCCTTTGTATCTCTTTCCCTTAGCTGGCTACCTTTTCTGGCCTCAGTGGGAGAGGATGTGCTTAGTCCTGATACAACTGAATATGATATGGTGGGTTAGTACCCAGGGGTGGGGCTCTATCTGTGGATAAGGGAGAAAGGGGAATAGGGGAAGGGGGTGGGAGTGTAGGACTGGGAAGAGAGAAGAGAAGTGACTGTGATAGTGATGTAAAGTGAATAAATTAATTAATGAATGAAAAAAAGCTTCAATATTCCATCATAAATATTTGATGGCTGAATGTCTTTCAGGAAAGGCTCCCTTAAAAAAAAGACATTAACAAAATTGAATGTCTCCTCAGAATGAAAACTCTGAATAAATTTGGAATACAAACATGATACTCTAAGATGGCAAAGGTGATGTATTACAAAACACCCAACAGCTTACTGAATGTGGAACAATGATATCTCCTCATAAAATAAAAAAAAATGATTCAAGCTCATCTCTCATTCCTCATTTAGTAATTATTGCACATGAAACCTTAGTAAAATTAATAAAGCAAGAAAGATAATATTCATATGGAAACAATTGTCTCTTTTTGAAGATAAAGGTATCCTTTATTTAAAACACACACACACACACACACACACACACACACACACACACACACACTCAGCATAGAAGCTTCTCCTGTAGTATCCCAAATTGAAGAAAATTGAAGATGGGAACAATTTTACAACCTCATGTTTAGTTTGTATGAGGCCTTCGTGTTCTCATTTTTTAAAGAAGGAATGAATGTATACATGCACATTTATAGTACTGGATGATTTTGGTGACAAAAATGCAACAGAAGGCATTACTCTAGGCATGGATATGTGACTGAGGAATTCTTAGTATTCCTATAGCTCTTTGGTGGATGGCCCTGTGTATATTAGAATTATTCTTACATGCCAAATAACTGAAGCTGATTGTTGGTAGGACACTGAGGTAGAGATTCAACACAGCTTTGTTAAGCATCAGGATGCACTAAGGTGCACAGCATGACAATGGGATGTTTATCTGAGATGATTGCTCTGCAGAAGAAGGGAAAAGGATGAGAATATGACATCTGAGTGATGCTATAGAGAGAGAACTGAAACATCAGCATGTCTAATGGAGTACTGCTAAGCAGAATACAGTAAATGAAGCTAACATGACCCTTCTCCATAGACTCTTCTAGAAGATGGGGACTTTTCTCAATGGCAAAAGTTTTCTGTGCAGATTGAAGAGAGTCTGACAGGGTGCAGTACTTGAAATACAAATAGTTCTGGATAGGCAGTTACAGCTAGACTCTAGATACTACAGGAACATGGCAAGTTCATACCAGCATTAAATAACTATTTTTTAAAAAAAAATAAATGTTTTCATACAATATATTCTGATTACAGTTTTCTATCCCAAGTCCTCCCATATTCTTCTAATTCGAGACCAACACACCCAAATCTATGCCCTTTGTTGCTCTTCTCTTTAGAAACAAACAGGCATCTGAAAAAATAAAGTTAAAATTCAACCAGAATAGGAAAAAGCAAAGCAAGGCAAAACAAAGCCAAAAAAATAGCCAAAGAAAAATTACAAGAAACACATATAGACGTACATACTGCGCTCTCTTACACAAAACCCTACAGAAATACAAAACTGGCTACCATAATGTATAAACAAAAGATCTGTAAGGTGAAAAGAAGTTTCCAAGATGTCTACACGAACCAGATGAAATCATGAGACAAAGTCAAAATCAAAACCAAAGAACAAAAAACTTTTACCAAATACCATTGGGTTAGTTTCTTGTTGGCTATTTATTGCTGCATGTTAGGCCTCCACTTAAATGTGTTTTATATACCTAGTGGTACTTAATTAGACATAACTAATTTTCCTTTGTGAATAGTTACCAATTAGAGATAGCTTCTGTGTTAGGCATGGAAGCTTGCGCCCACTTCCACTATAAGTGCTAGGAATTTCTTTGGCTTAGACATGTGCTGGTTCTGTGCATGCTGCTACATACTCTGTGAGTTCATATGTCCATTGATGCTGTTGTATCTAGAAGACAAAATTTTCTTGGTATTTTTCATGCCCTATGGCTCTTACAATTTTTCTGCTTCCTCTTGAACAGAGTTCCCTGATCACTGAAGGGAGGTGTTTGAGAGAGACACTCTATTTAGGACCATTTGTTCCTGGGTATCTCACTCTCTGCTTATTGTCCAGTGTGGTCTCTGTGTTTGTTCCGGTTTACTGCAGGAGGAAGTTTCTTTGATGATGGCTAAGCAGATATTCATCTCCAATATCTGTGTTCTGCTTCTGTCGCCTGTCTCTGTCTTTCTGATCCATTGTTCTCCCAGCTTCCACAGCCAGCTCTTTATTCTGAAAAAAGTCACAATCCTTCCTCACCCAGTCTGAAACAGTGAGAAACAGAACAACATCTGGTCCAGAGAATGGAGGTAAAGCAATGAGAGCCACAAAGAGGGATAAAATTGCAGAGAAGTCAGATTGAGTATGGTGGGCTGCCCCAGCAAACAGACAAACAGATAGCTCCATGTCCTTATTATTAAATCTCAAATTGGACCCCAACTGCTCCACAATACTTAACAGTTCAAATTATGTAATTAAGGAAACATCTATAGCCACTTGGATTTCATTTAATTTCCAATATAGTTAAGTTGACAAACAAGAATAACCAAAGCAGTGAGTGTAAGTCTGTATGTGAATGTGTGTGTGTTTCTAAATGAGTGTGTGTATTTCTCTCTGTGTGTTAGATGCCTGTACACATGTGTGCAACTATGGAGACAAAATTTTGATACCATATGATATGTATCTCATATCAGCTTCTTTTTCTGGAGCTGAGGACCAAACCCTGGGTCTTACACTTGCTAGGCAAGCTCTCTTCCACTAAGCTAAATCCCCAACTCCATATCAGCTTGTTTTGAGGCAGAATTTTTCTCTCAATCTGTAGCTCAATTCAGCTAGAGTCTAGCTGCTAAAATGTTGGGCAGCAAGTCTCAGAAACCAGATTGTTATAATAAATTTTTTCATATGCTTTCAATTCAGACCGTCATATACCATGATGCTGTACAAACTCAGCTATTGTTACTAGGTGAAGAAAAACACTTTGACTAATTAAGATGGCAGTCAAAACTGCATTAGGAAACAGTGGAATTCAAAGGGTCTTCAGAAACAGAGAAAGGGAATACAGTCAAAGGAGGATGAAAACACAGGTGAAAAATATTGGTTACAAACAGGAGAAAAATCAGGATGGTAGGATGTCTTAGAATCTCATTGCTGCAAAAGAGACACCATGACCAAGGTAACTCTTATAAAAGACAACATTTAATAAAGGCTGGCTTAAAGTCTCAGAGATTTAGTCCATTGTCATTTGTAACCATGGGCTTTCCACCCAACCAATTTGTTCCCAGGAATATTGACTCTGAGATTAAATTATGCTTGAAAAAATGCTGAGGCTAGTAGGTTGGATTTGTTCCCTGATTAGCTCAGGTCTCAATAATCCCATTTATTCTATTCTATGAGTTCCACATTGCAAACTATGTCTCCTTCAGTTTCATACATCTGCTTCCATCTGCATTCAGGGGTAAATCTCTTTTTCTGTGCCTCTCTTTCTTCCAGAATTATTTTTTCCCTCTGGTGGATTTTCTACCTTCTAATCCTGCCTCAGCTCATTAGCCATAAGCCTTTTATTTAAAGGTGAAGCATCTATGCATTGCACAAGATTCTCCCTATAATCATTATGGTAGAAATCATGGCAATATATAGGCAGACATGGTCTGAAGGAGCTGAGAGTTCTACATCTGATCCAAAGGCAGCAGAAGAGAATTGTGTTCCAAACTATGCAAGGCCTGAGCATATATATGACATCAAACCCCACCTCCCCAGTGACACACTTCCTGAACAAGGCCACACCTTATGGTCAAGCATTCAAGCAAGTAAATCTATCTGGGCCAAACTCATTCAAAGCACCACATGTTGTTCCCATGAAATCCTATTACTCATGAGGTAGAAGAATAAAAAAAATTAATTAAACTTTTAATTAAGATTCCATACAATTATTTTGATCATATTCTTTCTTCTCTCCCAACTACTCACACCTCCATTTTCTTCCCAATAAAACTTCATATTCTTTCTTGTTTTTCATAAAACCCATACAAAAAAATTAAAAATCAAGACATATAAATGAACCTCCTTAATACTGAAAGAAAACAAAAGTCACACAAAAAGAGGAGGTTCATGAACACTCTTGGGTCTAAGGTCTATGGTTTCCAGTGTGACTTTTAAAACTTCTTTTTGAGTAATTATTGAACTACTTTTATTTAGTAGATTCTTCTACTCTCTCCAACATAGATTATGGTTTCCCTTCTTAAATATCGATCTATTTTGAGGAACTTTTAGTTGGTGGATCCCACTTTGGGCCTGCTGCTGGAACTTCTTTTCCTCGGGCTCCTCTCCATTTCCATCCCTGTAATTCTTTCAGTCAGGAACAATTACAGGTCACAGAGATGTGACTGTGGGATGGCAACCCCATCCTTCACTTGATGTCCTGTCTTCCTCCTGGAGGTGGGCTCTACAACATCCCTCTCCCCACTGTAGGGAATTTCATCAAGGACCTTGGTACACTTCCAAGCATGTAAGGTAACTCACAACAACCTGTAACTCCAACTTGAGGGGATCTGATGCCTTCTGTTCTATTCGGTCACCTGAACTCATGTTTACATAACTTTATACAGTCTCTCTCTCTCTCTCTCTCTCTCTCTCTCTCTCTCTCTCTCTCTCTCTCTCTCTCTGTGTCTCTGTGTCTCACTCTCTCTCTCTCTGTCTCACACACACACACACACACACACACACACACACACATACACTCTACACACACGCACACACACACACACACGCATGCACACACATGCACACACAAGCACACAAATACACAAACACATGCATAATTTTAATTTAATCCTTTTAAAAAGAACATACAGCAATACAAAATATATTTAGGGAAACAGTGAAATAAAAACCAAAAATGAATACAATAAGACACTAGAATATGTTCAGTGGAATATAAAAACACTGATGGCACTAACTCCTGTTGAGAAGATGCAGCAGGAATGCTCATATAATGTGTGTGAAATGATACTCAGGTACTTATAAAACCAGGTGAAATTTTCTAAAAGTATAAAAGAGATGCTTATCTTAAAATACAGTAGACACGATATTTAGAATTCATCAAACTAATAAAAAAAATTCTAACCCCATTTGTAGCTCTTCAAACACATCATAGCTGAAGCTCATTTGCAGAGCACTTACCTAGATGTGTAAGGCCCAGGGAACAATCATTAGCACCTCAGAATCATTATAAATGAAAGGTTATAAAACTGACTCTTGTTGCTACATCTAGAAGTGTACAAAATGCTCTGTATAGGTAAGAGAATGAGGAAAGTGTGCAACATCTGTAGTGAATTATCATTAATAATAAATGTAAAAATAAATGGTTGCAATATGAGAAGACATGGAAGAAGCATAAATGAAATCTGAATGAAGTTAGTGTAATAGACTCACATGCTGGATCAAAGCAATAAAACAAAGTATTGGAAGATTGGGGAATTGAAGCCACTGATGTTAAGAGATATTAGTGACCAGTGATTGTTGTTTGTTGTTATTTTGATTTTGGTGGTGTTAGTGTGTGTTTGTGTGAGTGTGTGTGTGTGTGTGTGTGTGTACACGCGTGCACACGCACGTGTGCATGCACATGTTTTCCTTGCTTTTACTGGTATGGATTACTTATTTCCTGGGTTTTCTTGAATGTAGTTTTTCTCCTTGGATTGGATTTTCCTTATAGTATTTTTCTATGGCTGGATTTGTGGATAGATATTGTTTAAATTTGGATTTGTTTTAAAATATCTTATTTTTCCCATGTATGAGAGTTTTGCTGAGTACAGTAGTCTTGCTTGGCACTTGTAGTTTTTTGTTTGTTTGGTTGGTTGGTTTTTAAGATGTTGCAACATATCTGTCCAGGCATTTCTAGCTTTTAGAGTCTTCACTGAGAAGTTGGGTGTAATTCTGACAGGTCTTACTTCGTATGTTACCTGCCATTTTCCTTTGGTGCTTTTAATGTCCTTTCTTTGGTCTGTAGATTATTTTTGTTTTTATTATTATGTGGCAGGAGTTTCTTTTCTGATCCAGTCTAACTGTTGTTCTATATCCTTCTTGTATGTTTATAGGCATATTTTTCTTTAGGTTGAGAAATTTTTCTTGGATGGTTTTGTTGAGAATGTTTTCTGTGCATGGAGCTGAGACTTTTCCTTCTTCTATTCCTGTGATTAGTAGGTTAGTCTTTTGATGATATTCCTGATTTCCTAGATGTTTTGTGTTAGGAAGTTTTTAGATTTAACTTTTTAAAATTTCTTCGATTGTATCCTCGACACCTGGAATTCTCTCTTCCTTCCATGTCCTGTATTCTGTTGGTGATGCTTGCATCATTTGTTCTTGTTCTCTTCCCTGGGTTTTCTGTCTCCAGGATTTTCTCACTTTGTGTTTTCTTTATTGCTTCTATTTCTTCTTTCAGGTTTTGCACTGTTTTCTTTATTTTGTTCACCTGCTTCATGATGCTAGTGAAGGGATTATCAAAGATGATACCCAGAAGACAGCCCTCCCTAAAGACTAGCCTGACAGTGATTCTTTTGAACATCCTTTAGATACTGGAACTTAACTCTACTACCTGGCAACACTAACTAAGAAGCACACCTAAACAATAGCTAGAGAACTTGAACCAACCAACACTATAGTGCCTTTTTCTGAGCACTAATCTTTGCCCTAGCTCACCTCCGTGACCTGGGAACAGTGTCTGCTCAAAGGCCAAGTGTAACTTCCTTTCCCCAGTGTGACCATTCCTGTAAAATAACAAAATAATCCTAAAAAGTGGCATAGGCCCTCTATTTTTACCATGATGTGCATTTTTTACATTTGTGTACTTGTATCACTGTACTTGTATGGAGGCTAAAATACAAGCTGTGAATTACTTTTCTCCTATCGAGTGAATTCTCGAAATCAAATGTAGGTCACTAGCTTGGTGGCAAGCACCTTTACATTCTGAGCTTCCCTACCAGTCCATTATGTACACTTACTTACTGTTTTAAGACAAAGTCTATATAGCCCTGGCTGACCCGGAACACAGAGACCCACCTTCCTCAGCCTAGAATTAAAGTATGCATTACCATATCAAGTCTACTATGCACTTAAAAGTGTAGAGACTAGATGTAACCAATAAACACTTCAGTTTCTCCAGCATGTGTACCCTGCAGTGAACAAAGGCTGTGGTCAGAAACTGCCTTATAAACAGCAAGGTTCTGATTTAACCCTTCTTTCAGTTTTCTCCACCCAGGGGTCACATGTATGCAGCTGTTACATTTTTGTGGGGAGATTAACAATTTAACTTCCTAAGTGGTTTTAAGAAGAGTTTTTCCTATAAATTTTAACATAATTTACAAAAAAGTCTTTTCACTAACTCTACTTTCTCACACACTGGCACCTCTTTACTGTCTAGGAAGACTGGGTGCTGCAAATTTGGACACATGTCTTCTATACATTGCAAAGTAAGATGCACAGATATAAGGAACAATGGATAATCTTCCATTACCAAATTACATTAGCACTAGACCCTTCATTCATTTCCTTTCTTCCTCCCTCCCAAACCAGTTTATGCAAGGCTGCATTGATCAGAACTGTTTTCTCTTTCTAGCTCTAAAAGACAGCACTTTGCCGTGTGTTTAAACAGGAGAATTTACAACATGTATTACTCATTATGTCTACTTTTAACATACTTTGTGCACTTCTAAACACCTAGAAGGATTAGATGTTTCAGATAATGACATAAATTTGTCCCCTATATACATCATAGTGTTGAAATCACACATATGTAACAATGGTTAAATCTCAAAGAGTCTTCTGGTGAGAACATTCTGGTCTCCGACTATTCTTCCCCTTCAGGTCCTCTCCTCTGTCCCGTCACACAGGTACCTGTCACTTGGATGATACACTTTTACAACTCTTCAGAAGACAACCTTGCTATGAACTAACATAGTATACAGAATGTGTGAGTTTACTGAGTACTTTTTTTATACACTAGCAACCTTTTTAATACCTAGAGACTAGACACTATAGGACTCATTTGTCCAGTATGTACAATATATACAGTACAGCAAAGTTACATGAGATGTAGACAACATACAGGGTAATGGATAAGGGGAGCAGGGTGGGGGGGTATAGGGAACTTTTGGGATAGCATTTGAAATGTAAATTAAGAAAATATCTAATAAAGAATACAAAAGAACAAAGAACACAATATATTTGGGGGAAAAAAAGTAAATATCTAACACACTAATGCAATCTTTTTGCAGTCTCTTCACTCCCACCTCCTCAATCCACTGAACAAGTACATCCGTTATGCTGTTCTCAGAGGTGGGCTAACAATTCTATTTCTACACACAGTATTTCTCCAGTTTTAAAAAATTATATACACAAAATATTGTTCTGCTGCTTATACCTTTAAAGTGTGACAAGCACTTTCAAATATCTAGAAAGACTCTATGTTTCATGGAAGAACTTAGATGTTATTCACATGGCATTGGTAAATAAAACTGTATGCAAAGCAATGGATATTATCTGAGGTATCTTCTAAATATAACCATTTGGGATTCAACCCACTTTCTTCTCCCTTCTCTCTGTCTTCAAACCTGTAGACAAATAAAGGCATGTGTAATTCTTACAAACAGCCAAACAAATTTCTATCCCCAAATCATTTACAAAACAATCTTTTCTATAAATTTTAACCATCCACACTATGTGCTAAATTTACTACTTTGTCATACATTGGAAAGTTCTTTAACATCTAAAGTCTAGATGTTGAAAATTTTAGACATATTTGTCCATTATATACAGTATATATACAGCAAAACAAAATGCAAGTGTATAGAAATGGCATCTGGAAAGGTCCCATATACACACACTACTATGTGACCATTGTGACTGTCTCCCAGCACCTTTTCCTAATCACTGAGCAAGTATAGACAGTATTGATTGGGGAGGGATCATCATTCCACTCAAAAGAGACAGTGGTTTATGACTTTTTTTTTCAAAAACATATTTACAAAGTGATATTTCACTGCCTTTACATTTAACATACCTTGAACACTTCTAAATATCTAAATAGACCAGATGCTGCAGGTAAGGACTGGTCTTCACTATACACACAGCAGTTCAGTAAATGGCACACATGTAACAAGAATAACTAACAATACTTTAACACAAAAAAAGTAAAAAAAAAATGTATTGTTCTACTAATTCTGCTTTTTCATACACTAGCATCTTCTTTCGCATCTAGAGTAACTAGTTATTTAAAATAGGACCCCCTTGTCCTTTATATAAGCCATGTACACAGAAAAGCTAAATAAAATGGGATAGTAGTTTCTTTCCACCCATGGACCACAATGGCTGAGAGCTCTGGATTTTCTTAAGATTGGATTTTAAAATTATTTTCTTGTGTTTCAGTTGTATTAGAATATCCAGGGCTTGCTGTAGTGGGGTAGCTGTGTTCTGGAGGTGTCATATTGGCCTATCTCTTGTTGATTGTTTTCTTTTGAGGGCCTTTAGCCATGTGGATATTCCTATTGTAGCAGGTATTAGTAGGGGAGTGAACCTCAATGGTCTTAGTGCGGCAGGCTTCTGTTTAGTATCCTTGGGCTGTATGGTTCTGGACCTGCAATTCTGTATGGTTCAGGAGTCACAGGATGGTTGAAGGTGGGCAGAGAGGTGTCAGGAGACTGGAGGTCTTCCTCGGCTAGCAGGATGCTCAGGACTGCTTGACTTGACCCAGAGGGCCAAGAGAGCAGGGAAGATGGGTGGGGGAAGGGAAACTTACATGTATGGTTCAGGAGTCACAGGATGGTTGAAGGTGGGCAGAGAGGTGTCAGGAGACTGGAGGTCTTCCTCGGCTAGCAGGATGCTCAGGACTGCTTGACTTGACCCAGAGGGCCAAGAGAGCAGGGAAGATGGGTGGGGGAAGGGAAACTTACATGTATGGTTCAGGAGTCACAGATGTGATGAAGGATGAGGAGAGGTAGGGAGAGGTCTTCCTGGATTAGTAGACTGGAAGTCCCCCTGGGGTAGTAGACTGTTCAGGCTTAGCCCATAGGGCTCAAAAAGCAGGGAAGATGGGTAAGGGAATGGAAGCCTGCCTGTATGATTTAGGAGCTGCAGGAGTGATAAAGGTGGGAGGACAGGTGACAGGAGAATTGGATTATGGTTTATAGCATGATTTTATTAGGATTTTTGATGGCAATGGTATAGTTTAACAGTGATATGCTTCTGTGTCAACTTGGCAATGGATGGACTGTCTTGGTTACCTTCAGTTGTTAGATTGGCATGGACTGAGAAGAAATTCCTCAATATGGGAATTATCTTGATCACATTAGGTTATGGACATGTCTTTGGGAGATGACACAGTCTGTTGTGACTAGTATGATTTTTAACCTGAGGATCTTGATCTGTATAAGAAAACTAGCTAAGCATGAACAGTGATCAATCCAGAGAGTGAGCCAGTAAGAAGTATTCTCTGTAGTTACTGCTACATATCCTGTTTGAGTTCCTGATATGGTTTCCTCAGTGATGGACTGAGTCCTAGAAGTATAACCAGATTAACCCTTCAAAAGGCAATTTAAAAAATTGTCTTTTGTCAAAGTGTTTTACCAACCTACAGAAAAGAAAACTAGAACATTTTCCAAATGATTTATTCAGGAAACATTTATTAAGTTACAGAAGCATTCCAAAGCCAACAGAAATTAAAGGAGACTAAGAACATCATGTATCCTTCTTACCTCTTCTAATATGATGACATGTCTATTAATACAGGCTGAAAATATTGTCATCTAATCAACATTGCAAGGTGAAATGCTATAAACATTCACAATCCACTCTAACAAGAACCAGTCGACACCATAGGACAATCCAAAAAGTAGGAAGACCAGCACTGTGAAGGTAATGGTCATATAAAGCCTGCTCAAAAGCTGTGTAAATAAAAACTGGTGCAAAACGCAACATTCATTCAATCAGTATCAAGTTTAATGACCAAGGAATACAAATCTTTCATTCTACTCCCACTAAAGAAGGGGTTTGCCAACAGTGGGAGCAGCCATGGGCCTTAGAGTTAATATAAGGTTAACATCACAAGGAGTTGGTGAATTTCTGAGTAAAAGAGTCCAGGAACATTGTAGTCAGTATTTATTTAGCAAGCTTTGTATCACTCAAGTTCTGAAAGACTGATTATTTACTCAGATGATTTACAGTTAGGTGAATAACTGAAGAAGGTTATAAAAAGAAACTACTCTGATAAAGTCAAAGTTGTCTCTCAAAGCCAATTCTGTCTGATCAAAGCTGCTCCCAGAAGCTGCACTAGACTACCTCCAGCTCTCCTGGATTTCCAGAAGGATGGTGCTTTCCACCACTTCCCTCATCAGGGGTGTCCTGCATGGCTCTTTGCAGAAGCAGCTTTAGAGTCTGTTTCTGGACTCTGTAGTATCTAAGGGAAACAACAAGGAAGTAAATAATGAGGTTTGCAGAGCAGTTAACACAGAATAGGAATACAGTTATTTCATAAACATTGCAAGATAAAATGCTATAAATATCCACCCGATATAAGAGAAACCAGTTGATCCCTTAGGATAAACCAAAGAATAGGAAGACTAACACTGTGAGAGTAATGGATGTCACACAGCCTGGTTACAGGAAACCTGTGTGAGCCACAGATGTTTCTTAGTAGCAAAGTCAGGCTGGACCCCAAGAGAACCACAAATAGAACAGCTACCCAAGCAAACATAACTGGATCTATATTCTTACACCAACCATGACCAAAACCATTAAAGGCAGCCATACATGCCTCTCCTGGCAGGGTACTCAACAAGAGGAACAAGGTCCATAGCAGGACACACATGCTAGCAGATGTGTTTCTTGGTCTTTGACAGTGGTACCATATGGGTCACAAGGCAGACAGGCAGCACTCAGCCCTGATGGCACTGAGCATGCTAAGACCTGCAAAGTAAGAAAAGTTGAACAGGACAGTGAAAAGGCTTGGCATGAAGATTGAGTGAAACATGTTGATGATAACATGCAGAGAATACACATTCTGAAAGCAGAGGAAGAAGAAGTTAGCTCCAGCCAGGTTAAGGATGTGGACAGAGAAGGTATTCCTGTGCATGTGGAATCCCAGAAGCCACAGCACCATTGCATTTCCTGCCATCCCACCTAGGGTAATGATTATGATAAGAAAATTCAGGGTAACTATCATGGTGTCACAAGATATCATTAGAATGGGGTCACTTCTGATCCCTTCTGTGATGTCAGTTCAGCAGGTTGGGCCAGTTGGACCCACACTTAAGAACACTCCATTAGTGTTCCTGAAAAGAAAAAATCAAGACATGAGCACCTGCTGTGAATCTCTGAAGTTTTTTTTTTTTTATTAAGCATTCCATCCATTTACATCTGAAATGATATCCCACTTCCAAGTTACCCCTGCACAAACCTCCAAGCTCACAGAGGTGACAGCCTGGATTAGCCATTACACCACATTAAGCCATAAAATGTCAACATCAGGATAAATTATGCATCGATGCTGAAGGTGAGGAAAATAATGTACATACTCACGAGTTGTTGGCCATGCAGTCCTCAGAGATTTCCATCACACAACAGGTCATTGCTCTGCTACTGTTCATTTGCCAAAACCAGATGGTCAGAGCCTATTGGAATATATAGTCCATTTATTATGGATACATGACTCAGTCAATTCTAGATGGAACTGATCTGGAAGCTTCCTCACTACTGACTACTGTTCACAATTTTGGGAGGTGTAATTCTGGTCATGGATGATAAAAGCCATCAACCACTTTTTCCAGATGTACATCCTATGTAGCACAGTTCCGACATGCAGTGAAAGGTGTGCAACAGAGGCATAATTGCTCAGGGTGTAACCAACCACTTTCTCTGGATTGCAGGTTCACACCACAGAAGTGTACACACACTTGATAGTATAAACTTGGTCAAAAACTTATCTTTAAAGAAGTCACAGGATCTGGGCAAGAATATACTATGGATGTTTGCTAAATAGACATCTAGCCAAACTCCCCTGAAACATGCATGTTTATATTCATAGGACAGTGCTGATCTCAGATTGGGGGTGAGAATACTCCTTTTGCAGAGGAAGAGTTAAGGAAGATGTGCAAAATGCTGAGATTAAATGACTGTAGAATGTTTTAGCCCTAAATGGGGTAAATATATTACCTCATTGAAGGCCAAGGAACATCTCAGATATGGGGTCAGAAAAGGCATAAGAGACTGAGGATGGATAAAAAACAGACACTAGGAAGTGTTGGCCTCAGACAAGCCATGTCAGTTGCAAGCACAAATGTTTATCACTGTGGAAATGTGAAGCAAAACAGTATTTCACACTAAGAATGTTTACTGGAAGATTCATGAAAGGCAAACCACAAGGAAATGGCCAATCTTAAACCTTACATACTGTTGCCTTATTTGGGTATTAGACCTAACCTCATTCTTGCAAAATGTAACGATGAAATAAACAAGTAGAAAGACGGGGGCAAATCTGATTAATTACACAGCAGATATATATTTCTGCATGTTGAAATTTTGACATGGAAGGCACGATGCACCCACAGATGCATAATGGTAAGATGCCAAATATTTTAAGTTTAGACTTCATTTTAGAGAACCTGACCTAAGTTTGAATTCAAGTAAACTAACAGGCTGATACCTAACATGAGTTTCCAAGTTATCCCCCAACAAAACCTGAGCCTCGCTCCAGTCAGTAGGCTAATGCCCCTAGTCTTCAGATTACACCCTCAGCAAGGGTGGCATCTCCAGGTTATTCCCCCAGCAAACCTGCATCCCCAAGTTACAAGCTCATCCCTGCCCAATGTCCACCAATGCAGAGGGGGGCAGAAGTTAAGTTTATGATATGACTCCCAGAACCAGCCAATCATGTTAAAAGTCACAGTAGCTTTCCAATTATATGCTTGCACACTTATCCTCCCCCCCCACCCCCATTGCTGCTCACTATATAGTCTTGCCCCATAGACCCCCCCCCACTACCAAAACTGTCCTGACAGAGGTGCTTTGGCGAGGGGAGAGGGGGAGCTAGCTGGAATAGAATAAATACCCTGCTGTGAGTTGCATCAGATTAGCTCCTGTGTGTTTTTGTGGATCACTAACATTTCCCTGACATTACATTTAAGTGCATCGGCCAGGAAAATCAAGGCCTTGTTCCCAGACGGAAGTTTCCTGTGACACACAGGGCTACCGANCTGAAGGGTCTTGAAGCCAGCAAAACTAGTCTAGGTGTTTGTGTTTTTATGTTTGTAACACTGTGTTAAACTTCCTGCTTCTTACCTGTCTGAGGGCTGAGTTGGTCTTAACTTTCTGTGAGACCTATAGAGGTGAACAGAAGAAGCTTATGTAAAGGTAAATGTGGTTATCTCTTCCAGCCATGCTGAGATGATTTATTTGTGTGAAACCTGGTGGCTTGTGTGCCATGGCAATTCCTCTAGGTTTGAGCCATGCTGAGGAATCAGGTCTGACCAGGTGAATACTTACACAGTGGCACAAAAGCTTGTGATTTTTGTGGTGGCTCATTTGTCTGGATGTTAGAAATTTTCTATGAAATCTATAGAGCAGAACGAAAAATTATATAAAGATAAATTTTTCCAGGTCTGAGTAAACATTTGTGCAGTACTGAGGGTTGTTATATGTGCGTGAGCACCACCTTCTGATTGCTTCTTGGTATTGCGATCTGTATCCTTTTCTTCCAGGTCTCAGTGGTGCCACATCCATCTTCGGTGAGCACCACCTTCTGGTTGTTCTTGTTACTACTGGCTGTAACTTTTTCTGGTTTCGGTTATTTTTTGTTTCTTGTGCATTTTTCTGCTCACTGATTCTAAATGTTGCCACATTTTTCTGGGAACAAGGCTTTGAATTTGTTCCCTTGGCAGGTTTGCAATTATGACAGATGTGCCTGTGAACCGTGACAAACTCAGAGCCAGGAGACGTCCTGAGTCTCGGTTGGGGGGGCATGGCTCAGGGAAATGAGGCATCCACCCGAATGGGAACAAGGCCTTATTTTTAATCTGTGGCAGGTTGGAGTTAGGGATAGATGTATCTGGTAGTTGTGGCTATGGTCAGGAGACACCATGAGTCTCGGTCTGGAGTGAGCATGGGCTCAGGGGAGCTGAGAGATGCCCATCAATCTGGTTCTTTTCTTGTGTGTGTGCACCGCTTTGTGGTTGTTTCTCATTACCGCCTGATAGAGAAAAAAGACTCTATGTTTTGGGTGTCATCTTGTTCTACCATCAGACTCTGCTGGCAGGTGTCAAGCCGGCCACAAGATGGTCCACAAATTAGACAAAGAGAAAATAAAAGCCCTACAGGTTTGTTTTTATTTATTTATTTATCTATTTATTAATTTATTTATTTATTTATTTATTTATTTATTTATTTATTTATTTATTTATTTATTTATTTATTTAATTTAGAGAAGGGCACAGAAGCACTTTGATACACCCACATGGACACTGAATCACTAGATGCAAAGGCTGCAGTCGCTCTAGCTTTATCAGTCAGGTAGCACCACATACTCAGAAAAGCTCCAGATAGTTGACAGGACAGAACCAACAAACTTGAGACCTGGCAAAGATCCTCTTGGCAGTCAAGGCCAAACCAGAAGACAGTAAGAGATTCCTAAAAGAGCCTCAGAAGAAAGAGATAAGGGGGCACTAAAGATCAAAAATGCCCTCTTCCCAAGCCCAGGGTAACCTTAAAAATAAAAGAGAAACCCACCAGCTATAATTATAAAAACAAAAACTCAAGACCTCTTTGAGGCCCTAAAAATTTAGACTATTGAGTCTTCTTTAAGAAAGCCTTACTCTGTCAACTATAGGAGACCTCCCTAGATCCTAAGACCAGGGATGCATACTCAAACTCAGGGCCCTGGCCTCAGCCAATGGCAATGTGTCACCAATTGCTAAAATCTGCCCCTCCCATTCTGTTTACACATCAGTGTAGCAAGGACCTCCTGGTTAAAGATGATGCCAGAATGACTCATTACCTTCCTCTCTTCTTAAATGCCCCCAGAATAACTTTTCAGCTTCCCTGCTACCTGATCTTGACCTTGGTTGGTGGGTTGGTTGGTTGATTGGTTGGTTGGTTTTTTTTCAAGAAAGTGTTTCTCTGTGTAGCCCTGTCTTAGATACAGGCATGGTGGTACACTTCTTTACTCTGGGTCACACCCTCTGCTTGAGGCCTACAATTGGACATTGGAAGAAGGAAGACTCACTCTTCTTTACCTGCTTGCACTTACTTGCCAGAGCATTTGTGAGAAGACTGACCAGCTGAAACAACTACCCTGGTGGGACTGAGCAACTATTAGATTCTTGGACTTCCCATCCACAGCTACACATTGTTATATTAGTTGGACTACAGACTGTAAGTCAGCACAATAAATTCCCTCAATATAGAGAGACATTCTGCAAGTTCTGTGACTCTAGAGAACCCTGACTAATAAATATATTTATTAAAATTAGTGAACCAATACTAACAATTAATTACAATGAAGATCAGTGACTGTTGTGTTTCATTTTGTGCTATACAATACAGGGGTGGAGGTTGACAACTATAACATGTCATCATGGACCATTACAGTGATATGTGGAGTGCTTCTAACTTTTTAAAAATGTCCAGTACTGCATCAATTCTTCCCCCTCAAGTCAGAGCTTCAGCAAATTATGGATCTTTTAGTCATGTAGTTTTGGGTTTTGCAGAATTTTATTTATTACTAAAGTCATGCCATGCATAGCTTTTTCTCAGACTGCCCCCTGTGTCTTGGTAATATGCACTTAAATTCCTTGTCCATATTTTCACAGCTTTGTGGCTCATTTAGTTAGTCTTGTAAGCAATGCTTTACTTTATGAATGCTCAACAGCTTATCCATTCACTTATGAAGTACATCTTGGCTAATTTTAAGTTTAGGCAGCCAAGATGGAAACTACCAATAACTCTGGTGTTTTCAAGTTGGCTTATGCTTTCAATGTACTGAACATGTAAGGAACACTATGCTTGTTGGGTGCTGTTATAATCCCATGTACAGCATGGGCCTGTTGTGTTCAATTTGTATGTTCAAGAATGTAGGCAACATTTGGATTATCTTCTAAAGCATCATACCATTCTGCATTCACTGACAGGGTGTGTCTGTGTGTGTGTGTGTGTGTGTGTGTGTGTGTGTGTGTGTGTGTGTGCACATGTGCATGCTCACACGCCTGTGTTTCACATCCTTTTCAGAGTGGGTTTTCTATCCTTCTGTGGGAGGATGGCAGTATCTCTTCTTTTGTGATACGCATTATCCTCTACATATCAGAACTACAGTCACATGCTGATTTGCAAATGTTCAACCACAGAACAGTATCTGCTTGCAGGCTTATTGACTTTAGTGATCTCAAAGAATATCCCTTCCTTAGAGTGATTTTTTTTAACTGATCACATAGTTGTCATTGTAAGTTTTTAATTAACTTTTTCTTCTGTTCTACTTATATTCAAGGTTCATTGATTTGTTGTGAGGGTGTATACTGTCTTTCCTTTCTAGTATGAGTAATTTGTGTGTTTCCTCCTTTTGCTTTCGCTTACCTTGATAAGAGGCTTATCTATTCTCTTCATGCTTTCAAAGAAATGTGCTTCTGCTTCATAATTTTATATACTAATCTCTTTTCAGTTTTACTGCTGTCTATTGACTACATGATTTTTATCTATTTCTCTTTTTTTATTTTTATTCTGTTTCCTGGTGGAAATTTTGTTGTTGAGTTTAGATTCTTCCTGCTCACTATGCTCTGGATTTCCATTTTAATATGACATTGTTACAGCTTACCAGTTTTAACACATTTCTCTTTCTTTCTGTCCCTATGTTTCTGTCTCTGGGACTCATTGTTTTTCTGTCTTTCTCTCTGTCTCTTTGTCTCTCTTGTCTTTCTCTTTCTCTCCATTTTTCTTCTTTCTATAGTTTTTTCTTAGGTGAATAGATTAATTTCAGTGTGTTCTTAAATTTTGTTTTGTAAACATTTTTTTGGCATTTCTACTCTACCCCTTGTTATCTTTAGTAGCTTGTACTTGAGTGTCTGAACATTGTGAATTTTTTCTATTTTGTTAGTTATATATTAGGTTTCTGGTAATAATTTTGGAAAATTCTCAATCAATTTTAAGTGATTTTGTTGTCCCTCTCTCTTTGGCTCAATCTTCTTCTCTAATTGTCTAGGTCTATAGTTCTTATAATTGAATAACATTACACATATTCATGTATATATGTAGGTTTTCTCTTTGTATTCCATTTCAAAATTTTCTATTGTATTTTTTTCAATGAGCCTGTATGCTCAGTCTCACATTCTTCACACTTTTCAGTGGGCTTGTTAGAGTGGTCTAATCCTGGCATTCCCTCTCCAACTTCCCATGTTTATACAATTATAATATATCTGTTATTTCACATATCCTGTGAGGATATTTAGCACTTTAATTACAAATATTTAAGTATCTCCTTTCTGATGTTTCTATTTTATCTACTGTATCTTCTTTCATTTCATCTTTCATGAGCTATCACTTCATCATTTTGTTATTAGAAATCTAATTAAAATGTAAGATTAGAAGAAAAATCTATAGTTACCACATATAAAGTAGTTAGATGAACTAATTGATCCATTTTTTCAATTCTCGAGAATAGAAATCAAAGTGTTTTATTTAATATTTATCCATGCCATTGGGAAAAAGCCTTTTATGTGTTACTAGTGTGATGATGAATATGTGTGGCCTGGCTCCCTTAGGACCTCTCTTTATTGAATAACAAAGGGGCTCAATGTGGCTTTTAATTGCACAAGTTCCCAGAACTAGGTTAGAGCGCTTATCATTGGCAGTTCGCTGGCTGTAAAAAGAAGAGAGACAATAAACTCTAACAGGGAAGAAGAGCTGTAGGGTTGGTTTAGGGAGAGGAAAAAAGAGACTACTTGTCAAACTAAATGTTGAAAATCATCTCACAAAGAACAAAACTCAAAGGATTGACATGCATTTGCCAACAGTGCTATAAACAGAAAACATCAGGCTTCTTTACAATTTGAAAAGGCTTCTATAAGCCACAGGCTTCACTCCTGTTAGTCACCTTTATAGGACAGAGATGTTGTGGGTATTGACAGGTAACTTTGCAGTCTCTTCCCTTTGTCACAGACCAGCTTGCCATCTCCATCAAGAAGAATCTGGATCCATCCATTTGCCCAAGAAATTTCATAAACTGACTGTTTTTAATAGCAGAGTAGTACTCGATTGTGTGAATGTACCACATTTTCTGTATCCATTCATCTGTTGAGGGACACCTGGGTTATTTCCAGCTTCTGGCTATTATAAATGCGGCTGCTATGAACATAATGGAGCATGTGTCCTTACTGCCAGTTGCAACATCTTCTGGGTATATGCCCAGGACAGGTATTGCTGCATCTTCTGGTAGAACAATGCCCAATTTTCTGAGGAACCGCATCCTTAGTGAGGTAACCCAACCACAAAAGAAGTCACTTGATATGCACTCATTGATAAATGGATATTAGCCCAGAAACTTAGAATACCCAAAATAGAATTTGCAAAACACAAGAAAATCAAGAAGAAGGAAGACCAACGTGTGGCTTCTTCATTCCTCCTTAGAGTAGGGAACAAAATACACATGGAAGGAGTTACAGAGATAAAGTTTGGAGGTAAGTCAAAAGGATGGACCATCCAGAGACTACCCCACCCAAGGATCCATCCCATAATCAGCCACCAAATGCAGACACGATTGCACATGCCAGCAAGATTTTGCTGAAAGGACCCTGATATAGCTGTCTCCTGTGAGGCTATGCCAGTGCCTGGCAAATACAGAAGTGGATGCTCACAGTCATCTATTAGATGGAACACAGGGTCACCAATAGAGGAGCTAGAGAAAGTTCCCAAGGAGCTGTAGGAATCTGCAACCCTGTAGGTGGAACAACAATATGAATTAATCAGTACCCCCAGAACTTGTGTCTCTAGCTGCATATGTAGCAGATGGCCTAGTCAGCCATTATTGGGAATACAAGCCCCTAGGTCTTACAAACTTTATATGTCCCAGTACAGGGGAATGCCAGGGACAAGAAGTGGGAGTGGGTGGGTAGGGGAGAAGGGCGAGGGGAGTGTATAGGGAACTTTCAGGATAGCATTTAAATGTAAATAAAGAACATAGCTAATAAAATAAATAAATAAAAATAAAAGAAAAATCTGGAAAAGGTAAATTTTTATTTTCTCTTTCTTTTTTTTCAAAAACTTATTCTCAAAGTTATTATTTACCTTTATTAGACCAGGATCTTGTAATGCTACCTATAGGAGAAGACTGAAAGGAGCTTCAGGTGTTTCTCCCTTAACAGGAGACTGAAAAGCCCCTGCTCCAACTTTCTGGGTCTTCAGATTTGACAAATGGATATTTGAAGGCCAAGGTTTACAACTTACCACTTCTCCAATTCCTCTTCTATAATGGTACCTCTTCCCTCTCCCATTAACATGTGCTCTTATATAAAAGAATTTCAATGAGTACACTTAGTACTGCCTGTATGTGTATAGATGGGGCACCACCTGCTACAATACAAAGAGCCTTTCTTTAAGGCTTAAAGAAAAGTGGCTCTCTCTGCCTGGGGTAGGAGCGCTAATGGCCAATATTTCCTCATCTAGGTGAGAAATTCCAATTGCCATCTTTTCATGCATGCTGAGCTTTTCCTGGCTTGATTTTTATGCAAGTCTGTAGATAAAGTCACAGTCACTGTTAGTTCACATGTGTGTGTCAAGGCACTGTCGTGTCTTCAGATATATTGCTATAGACATTTACATCTTGTTCTAGCAATCTTTCTTCTCTCTCATAATCATTGACTGTCAATCTTGGCAGGAGGAGGTAGTATACAGACATCCTATTTAGTGCTGAACACTCCCTCACTGAAATACTCTTTTTCTTGTGTGTCGTTAAATTGAAAGTTAGGTGTTTCATGGTATCCCTGTGTTTTCATAGACACACACACACACACACACACACACACACACACACTTTATAGGGTGATCCATATTCTTGATTTTTGTCTAGGGTGATCCATATTCTTTACTTTGTTTTCTAGTATTTTTTCTCTTTATATTCTATTGTGTTCTATGTTGGCTTCTTTGCAGTCAGTTTATTCTTCTTAAGTCATCACCTTTCACATGTCCACAGGTGAGTAGGTGACCCCATCCCTCAACCAGATGCCATGACTATCCACGGGATATGGTATCTACAGGTTGTCCCCCCTTTGTTGGGTATTTTGGCTAAAGTCCTCCCCATTGGGTTTTGGAAACCTCTTGGGTCCCTGGCATTTGGGACTTTCTAGTGGCTGCCCACAGTTTCCATTCCCCCCACTGCAACCCACCTACTTTCAAATACTCGACCCTCTATACTTCTTCCCCATCTCCTCCCATATCTGAATTGTTCCCTCTTTTGTCCTCTCCTTCCTCTCTCCCACCCAGATCCCACTCTCCCTCTACTTCCCAGAGATTATTCTCTTCCCCCTACTGAGTAGTACTGTAGCATCTACACTTTGATGTGATCTTCTTTCTTCTTGGATTTCATATGGACTGTGAGTTGTACTGTGGTTATTCTGAGCTTTTTTTTTCTAATATCCACTTATCAGTGAGTACATACCATGTGTGTTCTTTTGTGACTGGGTTACCTCACTCAGGATATTTTCAAGTTCCATCCATTTGCCTAAAAATTTCATGAAATCATTGCTTTTAATAAATGAGTAATACTCCAATGTGTAAATGTACCACATTTTTTTGTATCCATTCTTCTGTTGAATGACATCTTGGTTCTTTTTATCTTCTGACTATTAGAAATTAAGCTGCTATTAACATAGTTGAACATGTGTCCTTGTTATACATTCAATCATCTTTTGTGTCTATGCCCAGGAGTGGTATATCTGGGTATGCAGGTAGAACTATTTCCATTTTTCTGAGGAACCACCTGCCTGATTTCCAGAGTGGTTGTACTAGATTGCAACCCCACCAGGACTTCACTATACTGAATAGATAGGGAAAGAGTGGGCAGCCTTGTCTAGTCCCTGATTTTAGTGGGATTGCTTCAAGTTTCTCTCCATTTAGTTTGATGTTGTCTACTGGTTTGCTCTATATTGTTTATACTGTGTTTATTTATGGGTCTTGGATGCCTGATCTTTCCAACACTTTTACTCTGGAGGAGTGTTGAACTTTATCAAATGCTTTTTCAGCATCTAATGAGATGATCATGTGGTTTTTTTCTTTGAGTTTGTTTATGTAATGGATTAACTTGATGAAACATCCCTGTATTCTTGGGATGAAGTCTACTTGTTCATGGTGAATGATCATTTAGATGTTTTATTAGATTTGTTTTGAGAGAATTTTGTTGATTGCTTTTGCCTCAGTATTCAAAAGGGAAACTGTTCTGAAGTTCTCTTTTTTGTTGTTGTTGGATCTTTGTGTGGTTTTACTATCAGCGTAACTGTGACATCATAGAATGGATTAGGTAATATTCTTTCTCTTTCTATTTTGTGGAATAGTTTTAAGAGTATTAGGTCTTACTCGAAGGTCTAATAGAATTCTGAACTAAAACTATCTGGTCCTAGGCTTTTTTGGTTGGGAGACATTTAATGACTGCTTCTAATTCTTTAGGGATTATGGGAATGTTTAGATGGTTTATCTGATCCTGATTTAATTTTGGTACCTGGTATGTGTCTAGAAAATTATCCATTTTATCCAGATATTTTTAGTAGGATCTGAAGATTTTTTGAATTTCCTCAGTTTCTGATATGTCTCACTTTTCATTCCTAATTAATTTGGATACTGTCTCTGTGCCCCCTGGTTAGTCTGGTTAAGGGTTTATCTATCTTGTTGATTTTCTCAAAGAACCAGCTCTTAGTTTTGTTGATTCCTTGTATAGTTCTCTTTGTTATTTCTTGCTTGATTTCAGCCCTGAGTTTGATTATTTTCTACTGTCTACTCCTCTTGGGTGTATTATCTTTGTTGTTGTTGTTGTTGTTGTTGTTGTTGTTATTGTTGTTGTTCTAGAGCTTTCAAATGTGCTGTTAAGCTGCTAGTGTATGCTCTCTTCAGTTTCTTTATTTAGGTACTCAGAGCTATGAGTTTTCCTCTTACCACTGTTTTCATTGTGTCCCATAAGTTTTGGTATGATGTACCTTCATTTTCGTTAAATTCTAAAAAGTCTTCCATTTCTTTCTTTATTTCTTACCTGACCAAGTTATCATTGAGTAGAGAGTTGTTCAGGTTCCATATATATGTGGGCTTTCTGTTGTTTTTATTGTTATTAAAACCAGTCTTTAAAAAAAAAGAAAACCAGTCTTAGTCTGTGGTGATCTGATAGTATGCATGGAATTATTTCAATCTTCTTGTATATGTTGAGGCTTGTTTCGTGACTGATTATATGGTCAGTTTTGCAGAAGGTACCATGAGGTGCTGGGAAGCACATATATTCTTTTGTTTTAGGATGACCAATACAGAAGCAGATGTACACAGCCAAACATTGGACTGAGTGTAGAGACCTCAGTGGAGAATTAGGGCAAGGACTGAAGGAGCTGAAAGGGTTTGCAAATACTATAGTCCCACTCATTGGCCACTTCCTCTTCACAAACTCTCACTATTTAGCTCTCCTTGCACACTAGGTAAGTGTCCTTTTAATTTGTCAGGGTATTGGAAACTGCTATGATTTCCTGGACATTCATCGCATGTAGTAGGATCTGTGCCTTCTTAGCTCACTGGAATCTGCTATATTCTTCTCTACTAGGACGCATAACTTCTAGTGAAGTTCCTGTTTGACACCCGTTTCCATAAACCTGTCCTACATCTTCTTGTCTCTGCTTCTGTAATAAGTCTTTCCTGATTTCATTATCTCTCAGCTCACTGTGACCCTGAGATAATTAGTTGTGATCTTGATGGCTCTTCTGGGGACACAGGTTGTCAGTCTTGAGCTACTACACAGGATTAAGTCTTCTGGCAATCAGAGAAAACAGCATCAGCATTTGGCTACAACATCCACAATATCTGAAAGTGTTTTGTCTACCAAAAGACAGACAAAAGTACTCAGTACTAATTGCTGTAAGCATGCTCACACCTGCAAGTTAAGCAAAGGTAGACACAGTGTAGATAAACAATGGGATATGTATTTAGATATCAATGTGGAAGAGGATACCCATCCCATGCTAAAAAATAACATGTGAGAGCAGAGAAGAGGAAGGTTTTTCCAGCCATGGTGATGAAGTAGACAACTGTAGCCATCCAGCAGCCATGGATTAACTGGGTTACCTGAAAGGGGATCTGGAAATGAAAAGTGATGAGGTGTGAGAGAATGATGAAGACAAGCCAAAGTTCCTGATTAAGGTTCAAAGTTTAATATTCAACCCTGTGTCTATATAAGGAAAGTCCTGAGATCCCATCCTTTGTTTCAGCTGGATTATATTGCAAATCAAGCTCAGTGGATAGTCAATTCCTCAAAGCTCCTGTAGAAAATTGTAAATGTGGCAAGGCCAGAAGACGCCACCAATGTTGGAGAGCAGGTTGAGAAAACCCAGGCATTTTTACAGCTTGCAGCTGAGAGCCATATAGTTCTTTGTTAAGAGCCAGTCACCCTTTTCCCCTCAAGGCTGTTTCGTGGGAATCAGCAAGATTTCAGCCCTAAACAAATATCAAGGACTGTTAAAGGAGTTTCAAGCCTTCTGGAGCTGCCCAGAGCTGTCACCTTGGGCTGTTAGGAGGACCAGAGCTTTGAGATAAGCAGCCCGGTGTTCCAGAGCAGTGATGCCAGGGCCCTGAGATAAATCACTAAAAGTTTCAAACTGGCAATTAGCTTCCTCCATTTGTCCTTCACGCTGTCTCTTTTGATCACTCCCTAACCCCTCTCTGTATACTATAAAACTTGAGTCTTTTTCCTCATTAAACGGACTATGACACAAGCAGATGTGTGGTCTCCTCTTTCTCTTATTCCCATTTCATTTTAGGTTCATGATCCCCCTCGAGGACCATCGAATATCTTGTCCCATGGGACGGGAAACACCTAGGTCATAAAACCATTCTGACACTCAAGGTCTGTTTAGCCTGCTTAAGGCTGGAGAAAGGGCAAGACAAACTACAAGTGACAGCACCATGACATTCTTGTCAAGTCAACCTGGGCACTGATGTTGATAAGAAATGTGGGTACGTTTTGCAGTGTCAAAAGACATGGTTAGTATGTGGCCACTTATGTTCACTGCTGAGATGTCAGTCTACCAATGATTGTCAGTTGGACCCATGCTTAAGAACTCTCCACTAATGGTGTTGAAAAGAAAATGAAAACATGAGCATATGCCATGAATCCTTTTATACTGAGGACAACACAGCTCTGTGGGGAATATTGACATCAATTTATAAACAAGAGAAATGGGATTGTAGAAAGTAAGTAACTTGTTAAACTGAGAAAATCCTTAAAATTTCACTGATATCCAACATCAATTAGCTCAGTCCATCTGCAAAATATCTACTGAAACATAGGCTTCATCAGTTTAGCATGTAGGAGGAGACAAAACTCTGCCCCAACTTCCTTTCTGTCATGGGACTAAAATTTCTTTTCAGATTGTTGTGTATGGAATCCTCAGTGAGACCAGTGACTATGCTGAGTCAGTATGAGGAAGTTACCAAATTGAAAAAAAAAAAAAAAAAACATGTGGAAACTACAAATGTGGATTACATTTCTTACTTTTCTGTTGTTTTGTTAAAATGCCACGACCTAGGTAACTTAAGGATGAATGAGTTTGCTTGAGATTATGGCTCCAAAGGGATATAGTCAGTCAACATGGGTAGGCAAGGAATCAAGCAACATCCATGAAGGGAGGAACAGAAAGCTGGTCACTCACATCTTCATATGCAAGCATGAAGGAGAGTGAGCAAAACTGGGACATGATGGAAGGTTTTACTCTTAAAGCCACCTTCCCCAGTGGCATAACATCAAAGCCAGAGCCTCTGAAACTCACCAACTATACCACCAACTGAGACCAAGGGTTCAAATATCTGATCCAGTAGAAAACATTCAAACTCGTGCAAAGGTCATGAAGAGAATGTCACTTCTTATTAAGACTAATATGAGAATATCTGGACTTAATAGTCTAGAAATTCAGGAAGTTGAGAGACTTTGGATTACTTTTCATGCTTCCTGTTATACACAGGACAACTTTCCAGCTCTCTATAGTGATATTGTATATAGTTATAGATTTGTATCTAACTGATGACTAAATGAATCAGGAGCCTAATGGCAGTTGAGATTTTATGTGAAATGTAGAGTAAACCTTTTAAAATATATTTTCTATTAGAAAACACATAGGATGGATCCCTGGGTGGGGTAGTATCTGGATGGTCCTTCCTTCCTTCACAGCCCCAAACTTTGTCTCTGTAACTCCTTCCATGGGTATGTTGTTCCCATTCTATGAAAGAGTGAAGTATCCACACTTTGATCTTCCTTCTTCAGTTTCATGTGTTTTGAAAATTGTACCTTGGGTATTCTAAGTGTCTGGGCTGATATCCACTTATCAGTGAGTGTATATTATGTGTGTTCTTTTGTGATTGGGCTACCTCACTCAGGATGATATCCTCCAGATTCATTCATTTGCCCAAGAATTTTATAAATTAATTGTTTTTAATAGCTGAGTAGTACTCCATTGTGTAAATGTACCACGTTTTCTGTATCCATTCCTCTGTTGAGGGGCATCTGGTTTTTTTCTAGCTTCTGGCTATTATAAATAAGGCTGCTATGAACATAGTGGAGCATGTGTCCTTATTATAAGTTGGAACATCTTGTAAGTATATGCCCAGGAGAGGTATTGCTGGATCTTCCAGTAGTAGTATGTCCAATTTTCTGAGGAACCACCAAAGTGATATCCAGAGTGGTTGTACCTGCATGCAATCCCACCAGCAATGGAGGAGTGTTCCTTTTTCTCTGCATCCTAGACTGAATTTGCTGTCAAATGAATTTTTGATCTTAGCCTTTCTGACTGGTGTGAGGTGGAATCTCATGGAGGTTTTAATTTGCATTTCCCTGATGATTNAGGATGTTGAACATTTTTTCAGGTGCTTCTCAGCCCTTTGGTATTCCTCAGTTGCAGATCCTTTGTTAATGTAATTAATATAAATCCCTTCACTGTAGCCTCAGGTAGACTCTTCAGACAAGGGCAAAATGCCACAAAACAGTCTCTATGCCCTATACTGAATTTCTTCTTTTCTGAAATCTCCTGGACCAGCTCTGCCCAGTTCAAATTACTCTCAGCAGCAATGTCTTCCATGTTCCTACTAGGATGTCCCACTAAGCCACATTTAAAGCATTCTACTGCTTTCCAAATCCTATGTCGCCAAATCCACATTCTTCCATACAAAAGAATGGTCAGGCCTATCACATCAATATCCCAGTCCCTGGTACCAACTATTCTTTTAGGATTTTACTGTTGTGAACAGACACCATGACCAAGGCAAGTTTTATAAAGGCCAACATTTAATTAGGGCTGTATTACAGGTTCAGAGGTTCAGTCCATTACCATTAAGGTAAGGGGTATAGCATCATCTAGGCAGGCATGGTGCAGGCAGAGATAAGAGGTCTACATCTTCATATGAAGACTGCTAGTGGAAAACTGAATTCCGGGCAGCTAGGACTGGGGTATTAAAGGCTATGCCAACAGTGACATACTTACTCAAACAAGGCTACATCTCCTAAAGTACCACTCCTTGGGACAAGTATATATAAACCATAACAGATAGTATAGAAAATATTAACTCATTGGTCAAAGAAAATACAAAATGTAAAAATATCCAGGAAATTCAGGACACAATGAAAAGATCAAACCTAAGAATAAAAAGAATAGAAGAAAATGAAGAATCCCAGCTCAAAGAGCCAGAAATCATCTTCAAAATCAGAAGAAAACTATCCTAACCTAAAGAAAGAGGTGGCCATAAATGTACAAGAAGTCTACAGAACACCAGAAAATAAAATTCTCTCTACACATAATAAACAAAATATTAAATGCACAGAAAAAAAGAATATTAAAATCTGTAAGGGAAAAAGGCCAAGTAATATATAAAGCCATACCTATCATAATTACACTAGACTTCTCAAAAGAGTCTCGAAAAGCCAGAATATCCTGAACAGATGTCATCCAGACCCTAAGAGAACATAAATGCCAGCCCAGTTTACTGTACCTAGAAAAATTCTCAATCACCAGAGAAGGAGAAACCAAGATATTCCATGACAAATCTAAATGTGAACAATAAATTTCTACTAATCTAGCCCTGCAGAGGATGCTTGAACAAAATCTCCAATACAAGAGGGGTAACTACACCCAAGAAGACACAAGAAACTAAATAGTTCACAGCAAATTGAAAAGAAGAAAATCATACACACATAATACAGCGTACAGCAAAACAATAGCATGAACTAAAAATGATCTGTCTTTAATATCTCTCTACATCAGTGGACTTAGTTCCCTAGTAGAAATACAAAGGATAACAGACTGGGTTTAAAAACAGGATCCAGCATTTTTCTGCCTGAAAGAAACTTGACCTCAATGACACTACCTCAGAGTAAAAGACCTAAAAAGTAAAGGGTCCCAAGAAACAAGCTGGAGTTGTCATTCTAATATCCAATAAATTATATGTTCAACAAAAAGCTATCAAACAATATGGGGAAGGACATGTCATATTCATGAAAGGAAAAGTCCATCAAGAGGAAGTCTCAGTCCTGACCATCTCTGACCCATATGGTAGGACAGACACATTCTTTTTTTTTTTTTTTTTTTTTTTTTTTTTTTTTTTTTTTTTTTT
>NW_018391689.1:0-1229 GCF_900095145.1 Mus pahari
AAACGTAATACATGTAGTTTAGTCAAAATATTGAATCACTTTTTATCAGACTCATTTACCAACACAATGTATATCCCTGTTAAATAATGTAGGTTCTGAGATTATACATAATTGTTNGATTCCATATTTACTTCCTTCTGAGTCTCAGTAATCATTACTACAGTCATGAGTGTTTTTAGAACATGGACCTGTACTGATACAGCATCAACTCTGATAATCTATTGCATACCTGTTGCTCATCTTTGTTCTATAGATTTTTTGTGAACGTGTGTCTCTCTGCATTATAATGTGTTTCTTATGCTAGTTTTTGGTGACTTTTCTTCTGTTTGTTTCTTTCGTCCTATTCCCGTTTGTTTGCTTTTCCTTTATCTAACTTTGATTTTCTTTATTATTTCATTTATGTTCTTTTTGTTTTCCAATTAAATAAAGATCAAGCTGGGATAAGATTGGGATGTGTTGGGGAAAGGAAGTCAGTACTCAGAGTATATCACAGGGACAAATGTATTTTCAGTAGAAATAGAAAAAAGAGAACTTTTAAAACTTAATAAATAAAAAAATAAGTCTGACAATATCTTTGTTGTGTAACTATCCCATATGCTCAAGTGCCCCTACTTTATGTCTCATGTCTTTGTTTAAATCNTTCAAAGTATAATCAGGGCTGAAAGGATTTAAGGATCAGCCATTTGTCATATCCATAATTCTAAGGTTTAGTGAAATACATAAGTGAAATGTGTGTTTTAGTCTCTCTCATTTTTTCTGCCTCTCTGCCTCTGTCTCTGTCTGTGTCTTTCTCACACTCTTTGTCTCTCTCTCTGTGTGTGAGTGTGCATGTGTATTCCCATTTGTTTGCTTTTATTTTTTATTGTTTTTTTGATTCTGTTTTTCATTTTTATAAAGAAACAGAGTAGTTGGGAGAAGATCGTGAAGGTGTTGGAGAATGAAAACTTGTAGTCAGAATATATTGCATGAAGCCATCTATTTTCAATGATACAAGAATTGTAAAATATCAATAAACAAAAATTTCTGATATCTATAGTGTAAATTTCTCATATGCTCAAAAGTCTCACATCTTTGTTTAAATCTTTAATGTATATTCAAAAGTCAGGACTAAAAGGATTTAAGGCATATGTAAAATATGTAATTCTTAGGTGTAGTAAAATACATAAATAAAATATTTGCATTTTAGCTTCTCTCTCTCTCTCTCTCTCTCTCTCTCTCTCTCTCTCTCT
>NW_018391689.1:1829-3412 GCF_900095145.1 Mus pahari
ATGTGTTTTGTCCTCACAAACAGCAAAAGATCACTAGTTAACACCCTCCAATCTCAGCTTTCTTAATGGAATGCAGTTATTTGTATTTTTTCTCCTTTGAAGAGCCATCCCTGTGAGACTAAAATTTCTTTAATAAAAACAGCAGGATATTGGAATAAAATAAGAAAGTTTGGTAAATGTAGTTGAATAAATTCCAGAGGATGTAAACTCATATGCCAAAGGACACCTTGTCTTTTCATAATGAAGCCAGAAATTCAAAATGAATGAAAGAAAGAATTTTCAGCCAATTGTTCTGGTCTAATTAAATCTGTATTTAAAAGAATGCAGATAGATCCATATCGGTATCCATTCATAATACGCACAACTAAGCTGATCAAAACTTCAATATGAAATCAGATATCCTGAGCCAAAAGAAGNNAATGTGAGGAAGGAAGGACTTAGAACTCATTGGCACAGGAGATAACATCCTGAACAGAACACCAAACACAGGGACTAAGAATCATAATAAATGGGACTTCGTGATGTTGAGAAAGTTCTGTATGGTAAAGAACACTATCAAAAGGACAAACAGGTACATACAGGATGGGAAAAATTTTCACCAACTCCCAATGTGACAGAGGCTGATATGTAAAATACACACTTAAGAAAGTAGACAGAAACAAAAAGTAATCCAATTTAAAAATAAATTGTCNGTCTAAACAGAATTCTTAACAAAGGAATNANTGTTGAANTGGAAGCACTTAAAGGACTGGTCAGTATCCTTAGCTGACAATGAAATTCAAATCAAAATGAGTCTAGGATTCTGTCTTACAAATGTCAGAATGTCTAAAATTAAAGTCACAAGTGACAGATAATACTGATGAGGATATGGAGCAAGGTAAACACTTCTCCATTGCTGGTAGGAGTGCATATTTTTATAGCAACTCTGGAGCATATATTTATATTAAAATTACCATTAGAAGTAAATATCCTTTGTTAGTTAATATTGCTCATGGGTATTTCATTTATTACCTATGAACTTTATCGAAATGACAAGCATCAATTGCATATCCAGTTAAAAAGAAGCTATGAAGTTTCAAGTATGAGGTATCAAACATTCTTTCCTCTTCATCATCATCAATAGCATATGCAAATCTATCTGTNACTTCTTCCACTGAAGTATGCTTGTGACTTGGAAGCACAGTCCTTGGTGTTCCATTCACAGGACTGAGTCCATGTAGCTCTTCTAGGCAAGTGTAGATGTCCTCAATTCCAATGTGTCCCACAGTGCCATGTGAAGACCTCAGCTCAGGAAAAGGAGAGTGGGAGAAGCTGGGTATTTTGCATCATCNGGACTTCATTTCATTTTGATTTTCATTGTTCATTTGTTTGCATAACAAAGATTTTTATGTCAAATTTGTAGTATCAGTCCATTGTGTGAGTTGTGACTCAGGATAGAAAAAAAGAAGAAAATATTTAAATGAAAGACTATCTTTGCGGCTAGTTAGAATCCTGAAAGGTAAGAAGAAATGGTGTCCTCATACCAACTCTATANCACTGCCACTTATATATAAATTTAGACAATGTCCTGGATTCGAAGGCCA
>NW_018391690.1:0-1156 GCF_900095145.1 Mus pahari
TCTCTTGGTCTGGATCTTTTTTCCTCTCCTACTTCTCCTTAGAAGTTCACTCTAGACTCTCCCAGAAAGCCCTGTTACTGGCTAAGTTTTTCTTTCTATCTGTAATACACTTTCTATTCCCCAATTCCTTAGAACAACTATGTCTTTTTATTTCTATTTATTTATTCATTCATATTGCACTGAAAACTGGAACCAGTCAAGGATTTTTCAGAGTTTGTTATTCAGTATTCACAAGAATTGACAGTTAGAATACATGAAATTATGGCACATGCAAATAGCAAAGAAAAGGAATACATATTAAAGAGATACCCTCCTGAATAGGGGGATATTCCTTGCCAACTATTTATTATTTAGAATTAACATGGAAACTACATAAAGAAACACAAAGCTTAAGTGTTAGAAAACTGTTTTCCAAGGAAAAAGGACCCAAGAAGCAAGCTCTACTAGTCATTCTAATATCTAATAAAATAGACTTTCCACCAAATTTAATCAAAGGAGACAGAGAAGCACACTTCATTACACAGAAAACTGAAAATCTACAAAGATGAGATTGCAATTCTGAACACCTATGTTCCAATCACAGGGGCATCCATTTTTGTGCAAAGAAACACTGCTAAGGCTAAATCACACATCAGAACACACACATTAACAAATTTAAATACCCAACTCTTACCAATCAACTTGACACCCAGAAACAAACTAAACAGAGAAATAATAAAACTAACACACATTATAAATCAAATTAACCTAACAGACATCTGTATGACATTTCACCCAAATAAATACAAATATTCATTTATCTTAGCACCTCATGTGTTTGTCTCCAAAGTTGACCAGCATACACTTATTTACAAAGAAGACTCAAAAGATACAAGAAAATTGAAATAATGCATTGGATCTTATCAGACTACCACGCATTACAGCTTGATTTCCACAGCAACGGGAACAGTAGGAAGCCTACATATTTACGGAAATTCAACATTTGGTTGACCAGTGATCTCTAAACTAGGTAAGAAATAAAGAAAGGAATTAATGTTTTTCTTGAATTCAGCAAATCTGAAGGCATATCGTTCCATTTTTAATGGAAAGAAGTGCTAAGAAGAGAGTCCATAGTACCAAGTGCATGAATGAAGAAATTAGAAATTTCTAATATCAG
>NW_018391690.1:2431-3891 GCF_900095145.1 Mus pahari
CAGTCTCCAGATTAGGTCCACTGGTGAGCCTTCCAATTCTGGATTGTAGTTCATTTCAAATATAGTCAAGTTGACAACCAGGAATAGCCACTACAATGAGGATTTATTTCCTGAATCTGTAGGCTGCAGGCATGTCCTATGGACTATGTCCTTTGCTTTACAGAAACTTCCCAGTTTCATGAGGTTCCATTTATCAATATTGATCTTCAAGTATGATCCATGGGAGTTCTGTTTAGGAAATTTCCCCTTGTGCCAATGAGTTCAATGCTCTTTCCCACTTTGTCTTCTATTTGATTCAATATACCTGGTTTTTGTTTTTTTTGTTTTTGTTTTGTTTTGTTTTTTGAGGTCCTTGATCCAATTGGAACACACATGCTCTCCAGTGCTGCTGTCGTCCTCGGTGCTGGGCCTTAGGAGGGCTTATATGTGTTTCCTAGCTGTCTTTTCTTCCCCTCCCTCCTCTTCTTCCTCAAAGGAAAGGAAAGGCCTCCCTGGACCTGAGATGTTCCTGTCAGTGAGGCTGACCTCTAGTTCCACAGCTCTCATTTGCTCACATTCTGGTTCCTCTGACCCTGTGTGCCATGTGCTTGTGGCTTCCTCTCATTCTTTCTAGGTTCCTGCTTACTACTGTGGGAGAGAGTAACTGTAAACAGCTTTAATTAAATCATACTTATAAAAAACTATTTTTATGCTCCACTTTATGCTTTTGGTATCATCAATCTTTAAAAATTAAATGGTCTTTGATAATGGAAAAAAAAGAATTCATCTGTTAATGTTATATTGCCTCACTAAATTTAATCATACTTCCTGTGGCAGAAACAATTATTTATCATGTGACAAATTTATTTTTCTATTTAAAAGCCATAAAGTAAAAATAATAAATATCTTGCTCTACCAATAGGTATATTTCAACAATAATTAATTATTGGTTATGGTGTTACCAATAGTTGTCAATTGTTTTTTCTTTTGCATATTATTTTACAAGTTTCCATACAATATATTTTGATCATATTTCTACCAATATAATATTTTTGATTACATGATTGATTTAATGTAAAACTACACAAATGTCAATTTTCAAGGTGTGGGAATTTTAAGAGATTTCAACTCACTAAATCAATATCTTGTTTGAGGGCAGGTGTCTGTGAAATACAGGATATTCAAAGCAAACCTACGATTTATTTATCTAATAATTTCTATTTCATAATTTGAAATTGGAAATCAATTTTCACATTGATCTTATTTTAGATCAGTATTTTCTTCTAGAAAGAACACATAGTTAAATTAACATTTTGGAGGGCATCTTGTATATCTGGAATTTGAATTTTAGACGCAGTAGTCAGGTCCTCATAGTAAGACCCAAATTCTTTACTGAGATGGATCTCCTTTCTCCAGTTCATATAAGAATTCAAAATAGATGACAAATAGAAACCTGATAATTTCTGAAGAATTTTTATGAA
>NW_018391691.1:0-1499 GCF_900095145.1 Mus pahari
ACTCACTCCTACTGCGGCCAGGGAGGATTTTGGGAAGCAGAATGACAGAGAACATAGGTGAGTGAGGTGACCCAGCTGAGCGTGGCAGGAGCATTGAGGTGAAGAGTAATGGCTGTCTATATGCCACTAGGACAACTGAAGATTGATAAAGGCGTGAGCAAGAGAGGATCCAGAGACAACCCCCAAGTGTTTAGACTGAGAAAGTAGAAGGTCTAGGAAAGGGGCTGTTTGAGGGAGAAAATTAAGGAATGCAATCAGGTTACTTTTGAAGTGTTTCTTAGAGTCAATGGAGAGATTGCTATTAATTGCATGTATGAGAGTCCAAGGAGGAAGTCAGGGTGGGTATAAATTCCAGTCTGTAATACTGTAGTCAGAAATAAAATGTATAAATTATCTCGGGTACTTTGGTAGTACTGGTGAGTATAAGATATGTTTGAATCGATTTCCCCTGTTCGTTACCTCGCCCAAATGCTGCAAATGTGCAATAGTTTCCTTCCTTCCTTTCTTTGTTTCTTTCTTTCTTTCTTTCTTTCTTTCTTTCTTTCTTTCTTTCTTTCTTTCTTTCTTTCTTTTTTGGGGTTTTTTTGGACAGGGTTTCTCTGTATAGCCCTGGCTGTCCTGGAACTCACTTTGTAGACCAGGCTGACCTTGAACTCAGAAATCTGCCTGCCTCTGCCTCCCAAGTATCAGGATTAAAGGTATGTGCCACCATGCCCGGCCCAGTTTCCTTTCTTGGAGGCATCTCTAACCATTCTCTAAATATTTCCTTAATGTAATAAAATGACACAAAATTGAAAATGCTAATTACAACGGCCTCTGTGTCTGAGGTAGCCGCATTTTACACTTCTCTCTCACCTCTGTCTTGGCAAAATATTCCAACCAATAAAAATAATTCCCAACTTATAAATCATTATTGGTACAATAGGATAAATACCTATTTCTTACATTTACATATAAATGTAATATAAATACTATAATAAATTTAACTAAGGTACATGTGGACCAAACTTTTTAATAATTTCAATTTTTAAAAAATGTTCTATGACAGAACTTAAACTGTAGACAAATGGTTTAATATTTTTAAAATTACTAAAAATAGAAAACTGGAGCCCAGAGAAATAGTTCAATGGTTAAAAGCACTTGCTGCTCTTGCAGAGGACCCAAGTTTAGTTCCCAGTACTCATGACAGACAGTTACAGCGGTGTGTAACTCTTAACTCCAGAGGGCCATACACTCTCTTCTAGCCTCTACTGATAGTTCCTCATAGGAGGCAAACAGATACAGAAACACACACACATATAACTTTTTTCCAAAAAAAAAAATTGTAAAAAATTTAAACACATAGAAGAGAACTATATTTTGCTTGAGGTACACCAACAAACAACACATAGTCTGTGAACACTATTCATGCTCACTGTTAATAGAATGTCAGTCATCAGAATTCTCACATCTCTGAAATATAAACTGGTACAGCCTCTCTGAGGCACAACTTGGCAATA
>NW_018391691.1:2529-3880 GCF_900095145.1 Mus pahari
ACCCACAGTGACACACCTATTCCAACCAGGTCACACCTATTCCAACAAGGCCACACCTCCAAATGGTGCCACTCCCTGGTGCAAGACTATACGAACCATCACAGGAAAAGGATGCCTTATACTTTCAATGCCAGAGGAAAAAATTTAAAACCCAGGGCTGAAGAGGAGAAAGGCAGCAGGAAGGTAAAGGATGGGGCCTGAGAGAACTGAACAACCCATTTATAAAATGACACGGGTTTTCTGAACACTGAGTCTGATGGTAGTGCCTTATATTATCCAAGTTCATATGGAGTATCTGGAAGCATTTACCATGTAAAAACAGCATAGCTGTGTAAGAGAGAAAAAAAGTATTATTGGGGTACATTCTGTGATCATAGTGTAATTAACTTAGAAATTAATAACATAAAGCTAGTGTGCAATTTCCATATATTTATAAGTTCAGTAGCAACATACTGCCTAGAGAAAATAATTAGTGAAAATTTAAATGCAAAGAGCCTATAAATTGATTATTCAAAACCAAATGGGCACCCTAAAATCATACACACAAGTAACATCATGCAGACATGCTGTTTTTAGGAATATATATGTATATAAATATAAGTATATATATACTTGTAACTGCATATGATAAAAATGAGTCTATGAATTTGAAACAGTGAGGAGGGATGTATAGGAGAGTTTTGANGGAGGAAAGAGAAGGGAGAAATTATATCTTAAAAAACAAATATAGAAAAAGAAAACATAATTTCCATTAAGTCATAATGAAACAATAACAGAACCACATCTATCTATCTATCTATCTATCTATCTATCTATCTATCTATCTATCTATCTATCTATCTTATCTATCTGAAAAGCAAAAAAGTACATGAGTTTAGTGAAATACAAAATAAATATCTAATTTTTAGAAGTACTAAAAGCCACGGTCATTATTTTGAAGATTCAACAGAAATGACCAAGAAAACAGGAGAAAGAACAAGACTCTNAAGTTACTGTTCTTATAGGTTGAGAATATCTGATCTGAAATGTTCCAAACTTCCAAGTTCTACAACTGCAAATGGGGCCCTACGCATGGAAAATTACATATTAGCCCTTACAGTCCTAATGTAGGAACACTGAAAATGTTATGCAAAAGTATCTTAGCTATTTTATAAGGCATATACTGAATATAAATAGTATTTTGTTTAGACTTGAGCCTTATCCATAACATCTTATTAGATATGTACAAAAATCCTCAAATCTGAAATATTTTTTTTTAAAAAAATGTAGGTAAGGAAATCTTTACTTGTAGTGGGCAGTCAGGAAAGCACAATAGGTCTGAGGTCTGTATCATGAATAGTTTTTCTCAATG
>NW_018391692.1:0-1375 GCF_900095145.1 Mus pahari
CTTCAAATCTCAGAGAAGTTTTAGAAATGAAAAGAATTATGAGACTTATCTCTTGTTTGAGACATTTTCCTAACATTTGACAGGAAGTAGTGATGNTTCAAATACAATCTTTATAAATCAAGAGGAGGAATATATTTTTGAAATACTTCTATTTGAATCAAGATTTCATATATAGTACTCAAGAACTCAACCATTGGGNTAAGTAGTAGCATTGAGGGAGAAATTTTTAAATACTTTCCTTTTAATTATGTGTATATGATTATATGTGAATAGTGTAGTGCTCTTGTAGTCAAAGGGAGGGCACCAAGTCTACTGGACTTGTACTTCATTTTGAGCTGACCTCTATTTAGGGTTTACAGTCTCAAGGTTCCTTTGCTTCTTTATAATCTGATGCTGGTAATGACAAAGAATCACTTGCCCTTTGTTATCGTCTGCATTTTCATAAGGTAAGAGCTCACCTCATACTGAAAAACAATGTGATGTATATTTTAAAATATGTCTGTGGTTTAAGTCCTCGACATAGAAGAACTCTTACATGGGATATAATCTCTGACCTTAAGTCTCCATGACTACAAAAAGAGCTGAATGTGGCATGCAACCAGTATTCTATCCATGGAGGATAGATAGATGGGAATGCGATCACTGAGGCTCACTGGACAATTAGTCTAGCCAGTGGTGCGATACATCACTAATAATTGAAACTGTCTTAAAAATGTGTAGATTTTTAGAGAAAGTTATCACATGATAAAATGTATACAAGTCCTCCTACATACACACACAAAGTGAAGGAGGGAGGAACGGGGACAAAGACAGAGTGAGATAGAGGTAGCGAAGGGGGAGAAAGCAAAGCAGAGAAAATGGATAATTCATCAGTAGGACAGAGTATAATATGTTAATAAAAATATATATCACAATGCAAAGTAGATTTTTTAAATAAAAATTTGGATACTTCAAGGATTACTACACACTATACCTGTAGACAGCATCTTTAAATGTGATATGGATAGGCAGCACAAACACAGAGGAGTACATCTCTGTATGCCTCTTTCAACAGGCTCTTGTGTGACTCAGAACTCTCTGAGGTCACAACACTCCCTTCTTGTCCTGATCAGTCTGCAGGGATGGTTGTGTCTGAGCTCACACTAACATCCATTCACTGCATATCCTGCACAATAATACATGGCTGTGTCCTCAGTCTGCAAATTTCCAGGTAGAGGTTGTTCTTGGCATTGTCTCTGGTGATGGTGAATTGGCTTTTCATNGCTTCAGCACAGTTGATGGAACTATCTCTATTAATGTATGCTCACCACTGAAGACCCTTCCCTAGAGGCTGGAGGACCCCACTTATATAGTAATCACTGAATGTGAATCCAGA
>NW_018391692.1:2317-3548 GCF_900095145.1 Mus pahari
AGGAAACCCATTTGTTTGCATCCTCCAGTTCTTTCTATGATCCTTATTAACTCCACCATTTNCTTCTCTTTATTCACTAGGCACCTCATGACTATTTCTTTTCTTTTACTCTTGTGGTTTTTTTAAGTCTAGTTTCATTCCTCCACTTTTATATACTGAGAATAACTTAGGCACTCAATATTTGTAACAAGACACAATATCTTGCCATCAACATAGCATTTTTAGTAGACTTTGGATTCCCCCCCCCCCAGTTCTCATGCTTCCCTTCTTCTTATCACTTTCTCTCACCACACTGCACTTTTCCTGTTAAAACACCACCATTTCCCTGCCATTTAAGACATGGGCAGGGTTTTTTCTTCCCAATCCACATTATGTATTTGACACAGATTTTTTTTTTCAGTTTTGTTCATGTTTCATGTAGGCTTAGAGAANACTGAGAAAGAGGAGGTAGAAAGACCATGAGAGGTGGAGCACGGGGAGAAGTGTTGTTAAATACTGTCTTCTGGACATGACCTGCTATCACAGTGATNGATTTATAATGTGTAGAAGGAGAGAGTCAGCTTGTTCTGCCATCAGCCTGTAATGGTTCATGCATGCACAGCAGGCANTTTTGCATTTACTAACACAAAACCTGCCTGAGACTCAGAGAAAAACAAAGTCAGAGTGTGTGACCTTGGCAGCCAATTGGATGGTGGCAGCCATGTGGAGATGAGCATATATGGGCAGAGGGGTTATGGGCAGAAGGAATAAAGGCATTCTTTACTATAGCAATAAATGAGTCTGCTTTGACTTCTCATCTGGTTCCCAGAATTTGTGTCATTGATTTTTGTGTCTTCTTACCCACTACCCCTAAAGACCAACTCAGGGAGCCTAAGGCTAGAATAACATCTGACACTTGAACAGGGGTAAGAGGGACCCCTATGTACCTTGATATGATTCCAATGCTTCTTTTTGCTTGCATCTATTNTTTTATGAGCCCTGGTTTTTGTCATGTGCCAACCACCTTGATTCGGCCTTTCCTTTGTTCTTCCTTCATCGATATCCTTCCAGCATTGCGGTGTGGTCTAAGTGACCCCCTTTTGGTCGATTCTTGGTAAGTTGGCCCCTTTCTGTTCTATGTTATAAGACCTCTTTATGTGAATGAGAGGGCTCCTTTGCTATTCTTTGTCTGTCTGTATGTCAGTTCTTGTAGGGTTCATGACTTTGGATTTGGCTCATGTCTTCTTCACAT
>NW_018391693.1:0-3747 GCF_900095145.1 Mus pahari
TGTTGAGGCCTGTTTTGTGACCAATTATATGGTTGATTTTGGAGGAGGTACCATGAAGTGCTGAGAAGAAGGTATGTCCTTTTTTAATGGCTTAAAATGTTCTGTAGATAGCTGTTAAATCCATTTGTTTCATAACTTCTGTTAGTTTCCATGTATCTTTGTTTAGTTTCTGTTTCCAGGATCTGTCCATTGATGAGAGTGGAGTGTTGAAGTCTCCCACTATTATTTTGTGAGGTGTAATGTGTGCTTTGAGTTTTAGCAAGTTTCTTTAATGAATGTGGATGCCCTTGCATTTGGAGCATAGATATTCAGAACTGAGAGTTCATATTGGCAGATTTTACCTTTGATGAACCTGAAGTGCCTCTCTTTGTCTTTTTTGATAACTTTATGTTGGGAGTCAATTTTATTAGATATTAGAATGGCTACTCTCGCTTGTCTCTTTGAACCATTTGCTTGGAAAATTGTTTTCCAGCCCTTCACTCTGAGGTAGTGTCTGTCTTTTTCCCTGAAGTGGGGTTCCTGTAAGCAGCAAAATGTTGGGTCCTGTTTGTGTAGTGAGTCTGTTAGTCTATGTCTTTTTATTGGGGAATTGAGTCCATTGATGTTAAGAAAAATTAAAGAAAAATTAATTGTTGTTTCCTGTTATTTTTGTAGCTAGAGTTGGGATTCTGTTCTTGCGGCTATCTTCTTTTAGGTTTGTTGAAGGATTACTTTCTTGCTTTTTCGATGGTGTAGTTTCTTTCCTTGTGTTGATGCTTTCCCTTTATTATCCTTTGAAGGGCTGGATTGGTGGAAAGATATTTTGTGAATTTGGTTTTGTCATGGAATACTTTGGTTTCTCCTTCTATGGTAATTGAGAGTTTTGTTGGGTATAGTAGCCTAGGCTGGCATTTGTATTCTGTTAGGGTCTGTATAACATCTGTCCAGGAACTTCTGGCTTTCATAGTCTCTGGTGAGAAGTCTGGGGTAATTCTAATATAGGCCTGCTTTTATATGTTTCTTGACCTTTTTCCTTTATTGCTTTTAATATTCTATCTTTATTTATTGCATTTGTTCTTCTGATTATTATGTGTTGGGAGGAATTTCTTTTCTGGCCCAGTCTATTTGGAGTTCTATAGGCTTCTTGTATGTACATGGGGGCATCTCTTTCTTTAGGTTAGGGAAGCTTTGTTCTATAATTGTGTTGTAGATATTTGCTGGCCCTTTAAGTTGAAAATCTTCATTCTCATCAACTCCTATCATCCATAGGTTTGGTCTTCTCATTGTGTGCTGGATTTCCTGGACATTTTGAGTTAGAATCTTTTCCATTTTGCATTTTCTTTGAATTTTTTGTCCATGTTCTCTATGGAATCCTCTGCACCTAATATTCTCTCTTCCAGCTCTTGTATTCTGTTGCTGATGCTCGCATCTATGGTTCCTGATTTCTTTTCTAGGGTTTCTATCTCCAGAGTTGTCTCCCTTTGGGTTTTCTTTATTGTTTCTACTTCCTTTTTTTTAAAAAAAATCTTAGATGGTTTTGTTCAATTCCAACACCTGTTTGGTTGTGTTTTCCTGTAATCCTTTAAGTGATTTTTGTGCTTCCTCTTTAAGGCCTTCTACTTGTTTAGCCATGTTCTCCTGTATTTCTTTCTTTCTTTTTTTTTAAATACTTTAAAAGTTTTCTTTTTTTAATTTAAGTAACATGATTATAAGCAATAAAATACAGGTCTAAAAAAATCAATTATTTCTCAATGTGTCTTTTTTCTTTTTTATTAGGTATTTTCTTTATTTACACTTCAAATGCTATCCTGAAAGTTCCCTATATCCTCCCCCCACCCATGCTCCCCTACCCACCCAGTCCTACTTCTTGGCCCTGGCATTCCCCTGTGCTGGGTCATATAAAGTTTGCAAGACCAAGGGGCCCCTCTTCCCAACGACGGCCAAGTAGGCCATCTTCTACTACATATGCAGCTAGAGACACGAGCTCTGGGGGTACTGGTTAGTTCATATTGTTGTTCCACCTATAGGGTTGCAGATCCCTTCAGCTCCTTGGGTACTTTCTCTAGCTCCTCCACTGGGGGCCCTGTTTTCCATCCAATAGGTGATTGTGAGCATCCACTTCTGTGTTTGCCAGGCACTTTAAGTGAATTATTAATGTTCTTTTTAAAATCCTCTACCAGCATCATGAGATACGATTTTACATTCAGATCTTGCTTTTTGGGTGTGCTGTGGTATCCAGGACTCACTGTTGTGGGAATGGTGGGTTCTGATGATGGTCTTGGTTTCTGTTAGTAAGATTCTAACATTTGCCTTTCTCCATCTGGTCATCTCTGTCATTAATCATTATAGCTATCTCTGGCTGGAGCTTGTTTCTCCTCTGATTCTGTTAGCCTCTGTCTGCACTCCTGGGAGTCCAGCTCTCTCCTGAGTCTCAGTGGTCAGAGTACTCTTTGCTGCCAAGCTCTCTTCTTGCAGGAAGGTGCACAGAGTTCTAGAGCTCAGCTCTGCCTCCTGACTGAAGATGAAGTCCAGAAAGGGGCACTGTCCCAGAAGCTATGCTGCTTCTGCAGCCTGTGATCTCTCCTGTGCAGACTGATCTCTGAGGGACCCAGGATAAAAGATGGTGCTCTTACCTGCTCCAGATGTCAGAGCCCTCCCTGGAGGCTACCTCTCCTCTGGTAGGAAAGTGGGCAGATGTCTGGAGTTCAGTTCTGCTTCCTAGCTGAAGATGAAGGCCTGAAAAGTGCCCTTTCCCAGAAGCTATGTTGTTTCTGCAGCCTGTGAGTTCTCCTGGTTAGACTCCCTCTTCATTATTTTACCGCCATGAACTGGTGGGTGTGTGTTCTCATGTTGCTGGGGGCCTGGATTAGTGGCTTTCTTCACTCATTTATTCAATTTATCTTCATTTATCAGCTTCCTTTCTGTGGCCCAAATATCATTGATAACTTTGTATGTGATATGTATCCTCTGCTAAAACTAGCTTGCACCAATACTTAAATTATAGGGCTTTGTATGATTGCTAATGGAGGGTCAATTTGCACTGTTACCTTTTAAATTCTTTTAGTTTCCTATGGAGTCGTTTTTACACTCCCTTAAGGCACATAGTCTAAAAGGGAAGCACAAAGTTTTGTACACATGTGCATCCCAAGTTGCTGTAGTCATTTTATTCTTTTTTCCCAGTATCCTCTTGTTTGCAAGGCCTATGTGCACACTTCCCATTGATAAGTATGTGACTATAGTTTTAACTTTAATCACTCCCATGTCGAAACCCTTAATCTACAACTTGAGAAATGCAGAAATGAAAAATTCCATGAAGAAACTTTAGAGCACTAAAGTCACTTTAGTAAGGGAAATGTATTCTTTCTGCAGATCATAACATTCATTCTTTCATGAAAACAATGAATACTTACCTTGAAGCATATCCATTTTCATTGTTATTATTTTTTATGTATATTGTTTGTTCTAAACCAGTAATCTTAATTAATGTTTAAATGGATTATGATTTATTCTTAAAGAACAAGGCTAATGTACAGACTTAATATCAACTGATGTATTTTTTGATGGACTATAAATTTGCCTTTCCACATACTTTCAATTTCTAAATTTATTTTATGAACTTCAAATTGTTTTTCTTGAAGAGTTTTATATAGGTGTTCGCCTGGCGGCAGTCCCCAGGCTGACCCGGCACCAGCACCTGTCCCCGCCCGAGGAGGGGTGTTCGCCTGGGAGTTGTCCCCCGGCATCCAGCGCCTTTCCCCACCCGAGGAG
>NW_018391694.1:0-3178 GCF_900095145.1 Mus pahari
AATAATTTCATCCTTAACCCTAAGTAAATATTGGTGAAATCTTGCAAATGAGACAAAAAATGTGGGTGCCTGCCAATATCATTTGATACTTGTCAAGATTATTCTCCTCTTTAGATGCATCTCTACTTAAACACTTCCTGGAAAATTAAGTGCCATTACTTGAAGTGCTTCTGACATGCTGAGATAGGAAATGTGGATTTGGAAACTTCCATCAGTTTCTTAAGGTTTTCTCACTGTATGCACATCCTAAGCTTGGACAGTTGTGTACAATATAGTTCCCTATTTTGCTTTGCTCTGCTTTTTTGTGGATGTAGCACTTACTTGTCCACTTCTTATCATAGAAGGAANTGTTAATAGTTCAAATTGACCGATAATCTCCTGCCCTATGCAATAACAAAATATGTTTCTGGGGATTTTGTCGTTATGAGTCAGAGTGGATAAGCTGAATGCCAGCTCACACTGACACAAATGGTGGAAAGGGGAACACTCCTGCATTGTAGGTGGGAGTAAAATCTCATACAGTCACAATGGAATTCAATCTAGTGGTTCCTCAGAAAATTAGGAATAGATCTACCTCAATCCCATTATATCATTCTTGGGCATATACACAAACATCTCTATATCCTACTACTGCTTAGAGATAACTTAAATGTTTCATAAATGAAATTTTTGATACTTCTAGGTCCTGAAAAACTTGACTACTTAATTTCTTAAAATTTTATCTCCCATGAGAAAATCTGATATATTGTTGCATATATCTGATTATTGTTGCAGTGGCTATGACTGACCCAACCAGGTGTGGGATGAAAACAGTCAATCCACCACCCCTTTTTATAGTCTAAGATCTATGGGAAAATGTATTTTTATTTTTTTATTATATAGCCTTACCTGGGTAAATTATTTCTTTAGACTCATAAAAGGAATATCTCCATTTAGAAAACATCGATAGAGCCACATTTTGTCAAATGATTAATAAATATAAAATCAGGGACCCTGTAATAATCACCATTATCCAGATGAGTTAAACCACAAGACAATATATCAGGCATTGGAATCAGGTGATATGCCTAGGTTAAAGCATTTGGATGGTGAACAATTTTTAGGACTTTGTAAGTCCTCTATCATGTTACTTGGGGATGCTCTCAGTCACCATGAATTTTGCCAGTAATTAGTTTCACGGTCTATTTAGTTCTTATCCCAATGTATAATGGAAATCAGGGTGCTAAGCATAACCAACAATCCTAGATAATTTGTGACTGGCGATAATGAAAATTCAAGATGGAATATGGGTTACTTGTCTATATCATACTATTTACCATATCCCCTGTATGTGTTCCAGGACTGAAGTTCTCAGTGTGGATCTTAACTCTATCTATACTACATACATAGGTGAAAACAGAAGAAACAGGGGAAGGAAGAAGTACAGAATGTAGAATTGTTCACTCCTAATGAAACTTTAACTTTTAAGAGTTCATAGTCTGGAAGATAATCAATTTGGCACTGCCATCCATGCCTTCTGTTCTCTTGATCAGGATGTTATGAATCTACAGTGCAATGCCAGGTATTACCACGACCATAGAAAGGCCCTTTGAGAATTAGTACTAGTTTCCTTTATTTAACCACATGGTCCAGATATTATCGTTGGGCTTAGATAGGGGAAAACTGGTGGTGGACATGGCAGTTCACTGTGTCTCTTGCATCATTTGAGGAATAGCCTTTATGCAGGAAAAGATGACCTGAATTTACTTGAGAAAGGAGTGGTTAGGGATTTTTGCCAATTGCCTGTCTCTGAGCTGAGGAAGAAATGAGGAAGGTTTTCAGAACACAAATTCATAAGGACTAAATCCCTCCCTATATAGGGTGGCAGCAGGCAAAAAGCAAAGCAAAGGAAGGTCTATCCACCATTTAATGTACTTTTTAATAAGAGCTTTGCTTCATCTAGAATTCTGCGGATTGTATTCACAATGAGGTTTTTAATCTATGACTAACCATTAGCTATTATCTGAGAGGTTTGTTCTATGAAATCCAGGATATTATCGAGCCCTACTTGTACAGAGAACTCAAATAAGGAGACAAGTTCTTGAGGAGTTTTTCAGCTACTATTTGAGCAGTTTCTTTCCACATGGGAAATGCTTCTATGCTTTTGGAAAATGTGTATATAAAAACTAGCAAATATCATATCCTTCCCTGGCTAGCTGATTCTCAGTAAAATTGTTACGTTGAGATCTCTGTAGTGTTGACTTTTTATTCAAACTCTTACCTGAGTAAGGCCTCCTTGTTTTGGATTCACTTGTTCACAAACCTGCATTTGCATGAGTTATCTCATATGATATACCTTGTTCTGAGCAACTCAGAAAGTTTCATAGATCTCAGTTGAGTAGGCCAATTACAAGAGACCTACAAATTTTTTTTGTATAATGAACTTTCACAGTGATGTCCATCAAACTGTGGGCTAGTGTTGTCCATTTTCACCATCAACATCAAATTATGGTATATCATAATAGCACTGAATTTAGATCTATTGGACCAACAGCTGGATCAACAGCTCAGTTACATGCTGCAATGGAGTCATCTTTTTGGTATTCTGGTCAGTGGAGGTTATCAATTTATATGAAGCCAAACAACCTTAGAAGGACCACAATCATGGAGGCATTATTTTTATTTTCCCAGTGGTAAGAAGTTCTCTTTCTTAGTAGTCCAGAATTTGAACAAACTGAGTAGTAAAAGCCTATCCATGTAATTGGTCATTGATGTTTTTCCAATCTAAAAACCTTGATAAAATCAACCAATTATTTCCCTTTGGCTGAGGTACCTGTCTTTAGCTTGAGTTCTTCCAGTTAAAGTAACTAATACAGATATACATACTTATTTTCATGTTTTAATCTCTTGACTCTCACGATTGAGTAACTGTGAGTCATCATCAGAGAAGAGGTTAACAAGCTTGATGGCCATGGGTTTCTAAAACCACACTATTGGGAGGTCCAGGTTTAAGATCTGGTACTGGTTTATGCCAGCATTAGACTGGCATAATACAGGCAATATAGCTTTGTTGTTTCCCATGACCCAGTTTTGTGGGTAAATACTTTACAGGGCATTTTCATGGACTTAAAATTTGAGTCATGACTCCTTTTGTAATGCTGTTTGTTTTATGGAAACTAGGTGAAAATGTTTTAGAATA
>NW_018391695.1:0-7437 GCF_900095145.1 Mus pahari
TTCTTTCCTAGGGTTCCTATCTCCAGAGTTTCACATTTTGGGTTTTCTTTATTGTTTCTACTTCCATTTTCAGATCCTTAATGGTTTTGTTCAATTCCATCCCCTGTTTGGTAGTGTTTTCCTGTAATCTTTAATGGATTTTTGTGTTTCTTCTAGTTGTTTAGCAATGTTTTCCTATAATTCTTTAAGGGATTTGTGTGTTTCTTCTACCTGTTTAGTAGTGTTTGCCTGTAGTTCTTTAAGGATTTCTACCTGTTTAGCAGTGTTCTCCTGTAATTCCTTGAGGGATTTTTGTGCTTTCTCTTTAAGGGCTTCTACTTGTTTAGCATTGTTCTCCTGTATTTCTTTGAGTGACTTATTAATGTCCTTCTCCAAATCTTCTACCACCATCATGATATATGACTTTAAATCCACATCTTGCTTTTCAGGTGTGTTGGGGTATCCAGGACTCGCTGTGGTGGGCATACTGGGTTCTCATGGTGCCCAGTGTTCTTGGTTTCTGTTTGTAAGATTCTTAAGTTTGCCTTTTGCCATCTGGAAATCTCTGATGTTATTGTTCAAACTGTCTCTGGCTGGATTTTCATCCTCCTGTGATTCTCTTAGCCTCTGTCAGCACTCCTGGGAATCCAACTCTCCCCTGGGTCCCTGTGGTTAGAGCACTCTCTGCAGGCAAGTTCTCCTCTTGCAAGGCAGATGTTCAGAAGTCTGGAGCTCTGATCCTCCTTCTGAGTCCTGGGGTCAGAGCCCTCCCTGTTCACCCTGTGATCCTGAGGATCTGTGGTGTGGAGAGTCTTCTGGAGCACTCAGCTGCTAGAAACCTAGAGATCAATTTTTTAATTTTTAATTACACCAATATCATCTTAGAAAACTTAGGAAAGTAGGTAATACACAAAAATAAGTAAGTTTTAAATGACCTGGAATCTTTTTATAAAATGCCACATTTCACTATCTAATTTTAACTTTTATTACACATTTACAGACTATCCTTTACATACCAGGTTTGTGTCAAAATTCCCATAATTTTCTGCAGTGTGTGTTTTTAAATTTTATTTAAGTGGGCCTGGGGGAAGGCTCAGTGGGTGAAAGCACTTACCACAAAAGTCTTACAAGCTGAATTGGGGTCACCAGAACCTATGCAAAAGCTGGACACAGGAACATCCTTGTGTATAATCCCAGTGTGCCCCAAAGCAGAGACTGGAGGCACTGAAAGGAGGATCTGCAGATCATCATAGGACAGATTGTTAGGCATGCACAGTGGAGAAAGAGAGAGACCTTATATCAAAGTAAAAAGGTGAGAGCTAACATTTAATATTATCCTGTGATCACACACACACACACACACACACACANAGAGAGAGAGAGAGAGAGAGAGAGAGAGAGAGAGAGAGAGAGAGAGAGAGAACATACAGAGACAGACAAACACAGAGATAAACACACACACACATTCTCCCCCAGCACACACAATACACAAATTTTTTCAAAATTACTTGACATGTCTTGAACTACCATTCAATCAATCAATATAGATTTAAATAATTTTATTACCTGAAACATTGCAATTGTTCATGCATTGTAAAAATAATCTTGTGTGGTTTGGCTTTAGGCTATCTCCAGTATTTTCTATTCCTGCAAACACCAAGAACCTCTTTCCCTCCTAAAGAAGTATGTAACATCTGTTCCTGAATTCCTATGTACTTTTTGGCAGGTGTTCTTAGCACTATTCTGAGGTACTGCTTAAGTCACATTAGGAATACACGTCCTAAGGTTATAAAACATTAGTCTACATTGACAAAAAGTCACAGTTAAGCCCTTGACATTCATGGGTTTCCAAATCAGGTCACAGCAAGTACTGTTGGGTTATAGCTACCTCCCTACATTGATCTCTAGGTTTCCTGGGACTGTCACCATTATCCATTTCAAAGTGTGTTCCTGAATTCAGAAATGATAAAGATTAGCTAGATGTAGTGTCACACACCTATGATTTCAAAAAAGGCTGGTGGACCACTGTGAGTTCAAGGGCAGACAGATTAATCTATATAGCAAGTTCAGAGTCATCCAGTAATACATATTGAGACTTTGTCTCAAAGAGAAAAGGAAAGAGCTGGGGAAAGAAGGAAGGAAGGAAGGAAGGAAGGAAGGAAGGAAGGAAGGAAGGAAGGAAGGAAGGAAGGAAGGAAGGAAGATGAAGGGGAGTGAAGGATGGAGGGAGGGAAGTAAGGGAGGAGGAAGGAAGGAAGGAAGGAAGGAAGGAAGGAAGGAAGGAAGGAAGGAAGGAAGAAAAGAAGGAAGAAAGAAGGTTGGACTGGCGAGATGGCTCAGCAGATGAGAGCAATGACTGCTCTTCTGAAGGTCCTGAGTTCAAATTCCAGCAACCACATGGTGGTTCACAACCACCAGTAATGGGATCTGATGCCCTCTTCTGGTGCATCTGAAGACAGCTACAGTGTACTTATGTATAATAATAAAAAATAAATCTTTAAAAAAAGAATGGAAGAGAGAAAGAGAGAGAGGGAGGGAGGGAGGGAGGAAAGGAGGGGGAGAGAAAGAGGAGGGGAGGCTGAGGGTTATGCAGTCTGTGGAATACTGTGGGGACAGACAGGTGGTTAAATAAACCTTTCTATTAAAAATCCAGGATTCTTCTCCAGGGCAGATCTCATATAAGTGGTGAACTTCACATCTGAACTATTAAAATCAGCAGAGCCCTTGGGTTGTTGATTCCAGTGACTGCCTATCTAAATGTTTTAAAAGTCAGTGCTAATTTTGTGTGTTTATGTATGTGAAACGATTTGTAATCTAAGTTTTAAAAATGTGCTGTTATGCTAATTAAACTTGGGGTGAAGCTTACAGGGAAACAATTTGTGTAGCATTCACAAGACCTCAAGTGTATGGGCAAATATGACCAAAGTATTAATGGATCTTATTTACCTACTGTGAGTAATTACAACATGCTGGAGTTACTGCCCAGATCTTCATTCATTTCACATCACTTAAGTCAGCATATTAAGCATTGCTTAGATTTCTCCACTCTGCCTAATAGTGCTATTCTTTAGTTTGTTTTTACTGTGCCTGGTTTTCCTGTGTGCATTCTATGCAGAAACCAAGAGTGAAGATTGTACCTGAACAAACTTCTGAAGAAGATGGTAACCAGCAAGGTTCCAAACAAGTGATGGTTTTAAAAGCAACAGAGCCGTTCACATATGCCATGAGAGAAAACAAAAGAATGCTCCATGCCACCATGGCGCTAGAGACTGAATTCTTCAGAGTGAAGGTGTTTGACATAGCCCTTGAGGAAAAGTTCATCGCCAAGGAAGTCATTGTCATCACAGATTATATTGGCTACAATGGGTTTCTAGAGAAATACAGAGCCTCCTACATTTCAGAGGTGAATGATGGCAATGTGATGAATATCCTGTCTTCCCTGAGACAAAGAGCCAATGCAACACCTAAAATTAGTTTTGTAAACAAAGAGGAGAAACATTTGTGAATGGAACATTTACAGTATATGAGGTAAGCTGTTAAATTATTTTGTAAAATTTCATTTGCAACCTCAGATTTCAAGTCTTAGCTTGGCAGCTGGAATATGGTCAGTTTTCTGCACACAAGAAAACAAGGCCTCCCTGATCAGGAAACAGAAAAGTGGAGTTTCCCATTTTAAGGTGTGGGATGGTTGTTTCCCATTCTTTTAAAGGTATAACTGTGAAAATGTTTTAGAAGGAGTCTCTACATAAAACCTGGTAAAACCTAGCATTTCACTGTGATGATCCATTTATAATATTTTGTATCAATACACAATGCTGTTTGTTTGCATCCTTCCCTACGCTTATTAGTAACAATTTAATTATCAATACAGGTAAAGGCCTTTGAACAGATTCTTTTTCCTTGGACCTTTATCTAGAGCATTGTTTCTCAATCAATAGAAACCATCCCTATGGGAGATATCACATGTACTTTACAAATGGAGCACAGGTGGTTAATAGCCTTGTGGTCACTGAGCTATCTGTAGGGCCAGGCCACACCTGTCTCCCTCAGACTTTTCAGTTTCTTTCATCCAGTCTCTGTAATCCTTACCTTGAGCACTGTTTTTCAGCCAATAGAACTCATCTTCATGGAGGAGGTTATATATGCCTGGTAAAGAGTTTCAATTTAAACATGTCTTAAGCTTTCTTTTACACATAGGATTGAGTTAATTATCATCAGGAAACTTTTTTTTCCCCAAATTGTACTGTAATTAAATATGCCTAAAATAAACTGCCCAGTGTCAGACTCTAAAAGTTTGAAACAACATCAGCTTCTGAGAAGGGCTGGACCAAATTCCCTTTCTGCCTCCTGAGGATTGACAGGCTTCTAGCCCTGATGCTTGTGGAGACCCTCCACATATGTCTCTCTGGATCCATGTTACATGAATTTGCATATTTGCTAGTTCCACCCATTTACCTGAAATTTTCATTTTTCTTTATGGCTAAATAGTATTCTGTTTTATATATGCACCATATTTTCATTATCCATTCATCAGCTGAAGAACATTTAGATTGTCGTCGTCTCAGAGCTATTGTAAATAAATCAGTAACGAATATGGCTGAACAGGTGCTTATGGAGTAGAGTGTCAATTCTTTGGGGCAGAGGGCAAGCAATGGTCATATGGAAGATGCAGTTTATCTTTTGGGGCATTCTCCACACTGATTTGTAGCGGGCCTTTCCCATTGGCAATATCATCCACAGTGAACTTGGGATCCCTCACAGTCACATCAGGATTTGCTGTCCAGTGTTTTCATGATCTTAGCCATTCTGATTTGGTTTAGATTTATCAAGTGATTGCTGAGCAAGAAAGCTCTATTTGAGATCTTAAGAGAGGCAAGTATAACAGACTAGAGATTTACAGGGTTTTGTTTTTAATCACATGTTAAGGCAGGGGATACAAATGTAGAGTGGATTGAGGAATTCTTAGACTTGAGGTGCATCTTTCAGTAGCATTTCCCCTGCAAACATCATGCTAAGAAGACCCAAGCATTGTTTAAAGTATGGCCATACATTCTGTCGTACATATTGACCAGTGGAGTCCTGCCTTTATCCATGCTGTTTCTGTGTAGCATGTTTGTGACTATGTAAGTACAGTTTAACAAAGTAAACCAAATACAAGTGAGGAAAGCAGAATTGGGTGGTGCAGATTTAATGTTTGTAGTACTTGGAATAGAGTAAATATATATAAGCATAGAGAAAAATGGCATCTAGTTAATGGAGACTTGAACAGTCTTAGATTTGCAGTGAGCCACATGTCACCCTTCTCAGTTCTGGTGGCATTGCCTAAGACACCCACAATGCATTCAGCTTTACTCTGATTTTTCTCTACTTGGACTCCTGAAGAACTCTCATCTCGACCCATGTGGTACAAGGCAAGTTTTCCTAGAATAGTCCATCAGATAAAGACCTTAAATAAGAAAATCTTGAGAGATATTTCCTAAGACAGGATTTATGAACCAAAATGCCTGAAGCTGTCTTGTTCCCAGAATACTAAACCTAGGACTGCATTTTCCATATCGGAGACTGGCTAACACTATTTATATCTCTTAGATGTCTCAAGCCCTGGCACAGTCCTCAGAAGATGAGTGGTTTTGTTTTTGCTTTTGTTTTTGTTTTTCAGAAAACAGTGAGTGGTAAATTCATTTACTATGGAATAGAAGATAGAACGGGGAGGATGGAAGTGGTGGTCTACGGACAATTTTCCAACTTGTACTGTGAGCCCGGGGATAAGCTTAGACTCTTCTGCTTTGAACTGAGCTCCAGTTTGGATAAGAGGCAGCTGAGATCTGTGAGGCACAGTTACATGCAGGTGTGTTCTGTAAGGCATCATAGAACTTCCTAACAACCACTTTTGGTACTCTGGTGAGACCTGGTTGTAACAAAAGAAATTAAGTTTTAACGTTAATAACTGTGATCATTTTCTTACAGTAGTTTAAAGAATAGGGCTATTTTTCTTTGTTTTGTTTCTTTTTGCTTTTTTTTATTTTAAATAATTTTTCCATAGAATATATTCTTTTTTTTTTTTTTTTTTTTTTCATTTTTCAAGACAGGGTTTCTCTGTGTAGCCCTGGCTGTCCTGGAACTCACTCTGTAGACCAGGCTGTCTCCGAACTCAGAAATCTGCCTGCCTCTGCCTCCCAAGTGTTGGGATTAAAGGTGTGTGCCACCACTGCCCAGCCTAGAATATTATCTTATCACAGTTTCTCCTCCTGTTTCTCCTCCCAGATCCTCCCGCCTCCCCATCTATCCAACTCTACCCTTCCTTTATTTATATTTAGGAAAGAAACAGGCAAAACAAAATAACCAGAATAAAACAAAAAAAGAAGCATATGCTCGCACATGCCGACACACACATACACACATCACAGAAACAAGAGATCAGAACCCATGATGTACAAGCAAAACAAAACAAAACAAAACAAACAAAACAAAACAAACAAAACAAAACAAAACAAAACAAAACAGAAAAACAGTATGTGTCGAGACCACCCTTGACCAGCAAGAATGATTCAATACTGAAGATCCTTCTCAACAGCACTTTATTCAGGAACTCCTTTCATGATGCTATGGGGACGCCCATGGACTAGCCAGGCCACCCTATATATTGGAGCGTTCACTGCCTGGGTGCTCTGTGCCTCACAGTCGCCAAGGGATAGGCTAAAGCAGGAATCACCTCATTAACATAAGGCTGGGCAAAGAGGACTTGTGCTGAGTCATTATTGTATAGGACTGCGCATGTCTGCCTCAAGATGGCAAACAATCTGTTATCAGATGGGCAGTGGAAGTCAGTGCCATCTTGTAATGGTGGATGATGTGGCTCACTACAAGTATGGTTAAAAAATGTCCAAAGCATTATGTAACAATAACTAACAGCAACAAAAATATACAAAAATGACCCTTGAATTAATTTTCATTCAGCCATCTGCTTTTAAGTGGTTTGTACATCCAGTGAGACCCCATTGGAGAAAACTACTTTTTCCTTTGCAAGCAGTTGTCTACCAGAAACAGCCTCTTGGTTAGGGATGGGTGCTTATACCCACTTCCCCCTCACAGTGTTGGATTTGTGTATGCCCTGTGTGTTCTTCCTCAGTCTCTGTTGTGAGTTCCTGTGAGTGTTGTTTCTGCTGTGTTCAGAAAGTCTCATTTCCTTGGTGTCTTCTATACTTCTGCACTTGTCCACATAGTTCCCTGAGCTCTAAAGGAAGGGGTTTGATGAAGATCTACCATTTAAAACTGAATATTGCAAGGTCTCTCACAATCTGCATGTTGTCTACATTTGGGTCTCTCTGATCGTTTCTGTTAACATTTTGCCTAAGCTCCACTCCACAGTTACCTGGCAAGAGCCAGGTTTACCTGACTCACTATGATAAGGGGCTGCTAGCCCCCTCTCACTATCTTTCTTTCATTCTTTTTTTTTTT
>NW_018391695.1:9032-18597 GCF_900095145.1 Mus pahari
TCTCTCTCTCTCTCTCTCTCTCTCTCTCTCTCTCTCTCCACTATCCTCTCAACTCCCCTTCCTATCCCCTGTATAAACTCTATTTTATACTATACTATCCTGTGGCTTTTCCCTCCTAGGGAAGGGATTCCTCAGCATGGACCTGCAGAAGCACCCCCATCCCTCATACCTGACTACACCTCCACCAAACATATCTCCCTCTCTCTTTATCTTTTTAATAAGCATATAAATTTCCACCTACTGGCAGAGGGAGCTTTTCTAGTGATGACTGAATGAAACACCGATCTATAGGTATAGCAGAAGGTCATTATGAGTCATTCTGTTGCTACATTCTTTAATGGAACAATAGTATTTGGTTTTCCCCAGGTCTCTGGCTTATCAAGTAAATGGGAAAAATCATGGCAAAAAGAAGATATTCAAAAAGACTCTTAAACTATTATTCCCTAAGTTAAATAATAAAATTGATGTATTTATCAAAACAGAGAAATTATAAGAATTTGGGTCTGATGTGTTTAAAACTCTGGCTCTGATATTTTTAAATTGACTGAATACCTGAATCTCACGGGTTTCTGTGAAATAATGTTCATCACAGAGTCTCATGAACAGAACTTACAACATACATCATGTGATTAACAGGATGCTTTAAGAAATCAGAGCAGGAGGTACCAAGATACACGTTCTTTTCACACACTGAGATTTACTGTACACTACCAAAGACTAATAATAATGCATAGATAAAATATAGATGCTGACCTATTTAGTCACATAGAAATACTTCCACATCTCCATTATTCTCAGGACCATAAGTCACATATTCTGAATCCCCATCCCCATCCCACAGTGGCTGCAGCAGAGATGCCTCCTATTCTATCCTTTTAACCATCTGTGCAATGATATCTTCTACTCTACTCCTGCCTTTGACACTGCAGTTTTCCAATCCCAACTATTGATCCATTATGGAGTCCAGTATCCATTGCAGTTATCATGGTTTATATTCCATGGAGGGTTTCATTGGCTGAGAAAAAAGGGATGAGGGGATGCCTTTTCAAAGATCATCCCTGGACAGGGTGTGAATGATTATTTTACCAAATGAGGGTTCTCTGATGGTTTCAAGAAGTCCCTAATCTGCTAGAACTTTTAGCCCTGGGATGTGGGTCATCTGAGTCCATTCATTTATTCACAATCCAGGATTCCTCAGTAATTCTCCCAATGCAGTCCCTGGCTTTCACTTTTATATGTCTAGAGTTACTGGAAGGTATTGACACAGATATTGAAGGTAATTAGCTTGCTTTTAGTAGAAAGACAGAAAACAGGGTGGGCATACTAGGGGTAAGAGGGTGGAGACCCTGAGGGGCAGAAGGAGTGTGCTTACTAGTATAAATTCCAAGGCTTTTTATTTCCTACCAACATATGACAAAGGAACATTAAAGTCCTACCATTGTGCATTGTGTCTGAAGATACAAGACTCAAAATATATTGTTTCATTTTTAATTATTTCATTCTCTTTTTATGTCTTATCATTGTATATAATAGTACACTGTAATATCTAAATCATGATTTTATATATATATATATATATATATATATATATATATATATATATATCCTTGTCTAATATTATACTAATAGCATACACAGGTCTTTATACATTTATATTTACATGCAGACATACAGTTATTTACATATGTACAAAAATATACTTATATGACTGCCTGTATATATATATTTTCATATGTTTAGTTCTTTATAGAAAATAGTTTAGACATTATATACCTTAATCACAGAATCTGATTTTCATTACTACAGTAGGAGATCCAATGATGTGCCTAAAATTATAACATTATTCTGTCGATTAGGAACAAATTTCAGGAGACATAAAGAAGGGCAACACGTTCTAATCAGGCAAGCAATTAATCAACAAGACACTAAATACCAACCATCTATGCACCAAACTCTTGTTCACTCAATTTCATAAAAAGCATACCACTGCACTTCAAGAAACAGATTAACTCCACCTCAGTAATAGCAAGTGATTTCACCATACTGCTTTTCCCAAATGACAGGATATGGGAAAACAAAAGTAGAGAAATAGCAGAGTTAAGTGGTATTGTTCATCAATTAGACCTACAGAATATTCCACCTGAACACAGAACAAGACACATTCTACCCTGCAGCCCATGTAAGCTTGTTTATAAAAAAACAAACACCACAACTACCACCACCACCACCACGAACAACAACAACAAAATGAGATACAAAACAAACCTTAACATCTTTAGAATAATTTAAATCACTATTGTATCATATGTGACCACAATACAATAAAGCTTAAACTCAACAGCAAATAGCTTATGTAGACTATATGTATTTCAGTGTCAATGATGGGAATTTTTTGCCTAAGTACAAGTTATAGAGTATTCATATTCAATGGGATATTTTAAAGCTTGAGATTATTATGGCTAAGCCAATTTTAGATATAGATATAGAGTTAGATAGAGATAGAGTTAGAGATAGAGATAGATTGTTTAAGTTTGTGAGTTATGGATGAGGCCCATTATTTTTAACATGGATATCTAATTGATCTAGTAGTATTTATAGAAAAATGTCCTTTTACATTATCTTTTGTGTTTATAGTTTTATTGAAAAATCAGTATATTGTAGACATTAGGAATATTGCTTTCTTGTGCTCTATAGGTCTATTTTGCTCTTATCATCAAAATGTCATTGTACTATTTACAAATCTTTAAAATATTTTAATTATCACAATATGGCTCTTAATATCTACCTTTAATTACACAGAATATACTTCAAAAATATCCTTACATGCTTATTTTCTCCCTCTCATATTTTGATGTGTTGCCATAGATTTTCCTTTTAAATATTCTATAAATATTTCTAGTACCTTTTCTTAAGATCAGAAATTGGCAAAGTATGGTTTCTTGCCTGTTTTTATATAGTATGGCAGGTTTTGAATAGCCAATAAACTAAAAGTATTTTTCTTTACAATTTTTAGTTGCTCAGTATGGAATAGGGAAAATATATGAATTTCAAGTATCTGTGTCTATAAATAAAATTATATTAGAAGGAGCCCCACCCCACAAAAATAACCAACAACAGAGGAGATACAAAGAAGAGCAAAAAACCCTTGTTCACTCTTAATGGGAATACAAATTGAACCAGCTATTCTGGAAATCAGTGTGGAGAATACTCAAGAGGCTAAGAATGAATCTAGCGTATGATTCAGCTACGCTACTCTTCACGTATATCCAAAGGGCAAAACTCTGCAGATACCAGCTCAGCTATGTTCTTTGCTTCCCTACTCACAAAACCTAGGAAATGAAAGGAAGCTAAATGCCTTTCAACTAATGAATGGATAATAAAGATGTGAAATATATACACTCTGGAATACTATTCAGCTGTAAGGAAAATAAAATCATGACATTTGCAGGTACAATTCCTGGAATAACTGCAGAAAGTAAAAAAGGACCATGGCAGGGCTTAAGGTATCAGCAAGCAATAGAGGATAATACCAGAGTATACGTGATCTGATGGGGGAAATGGAAAGGGCTCTAATTAAGGAGAAGGGATATATATATATTTCTATATATATATATATATATATATATATATGTGTGTGTGTGTGTGTGTGTGTGTGTGTGTGTGTGTGTAAAGAGCAGAGTAAAATAACAGTAAGTATGTCTGAAGCCTTATGGAATCATACTACTGTCTACCTAAAACATTTATAATATGCATACTTCTGTGTATAAATATACAAATGTAATTTAAATGATGTTTTCCTATCTGGGCTGACAAAGATCAATTTTGACTCTACTGATTTCATTCTCTGCTAGGTCAAGTCTACTGGTGATCCTGCTGATGGTATTTCAGCCTCACTGTAAATATCCCACTCATTTCTAGTATTTCCACTTCATTCTCAGTCTCCATTTTGAATGTGAAATTGACCATCTGATGCTAGGCACTGTCGTGTCTATTCTGAGTACTCCAATAGAATTAGAGATCCTTTGCAATGATGCAGGCTAATCTTGGGGCCTGATTTTGATAGGTATGAATTGTACTAATAAGCTATACCCTGAGCCCAGTATGCATGGTTTTGGTTGTTCAGGGAACCATGAAGTTGGCTTAGTCTAGCATGCCTTGAGTGGCATGCAGCATAGGTTTTCAGATTGGAGTTCATGGCTATATCTGATGCAGTCCCTCAGGCAGTGAAGCATTCAGGCATTTCATGTTTCTTTGTATGTTTCCTTAGTAGTGAAGGAAGCATGGAAACTGGAAAGAACAGTTGTTTGTAGATATACTTTTTTTGTACCCTGTATAGCTTGCAAGCATCATTGTATCCTGGAAACTACATCTGTACTGATCCTGCCAATTTTCATCATATTCTGCTTTTGATAAAGATATAAAAATTCTGATTGTTCTCAATGAAATTGACATAGCTGTGACATTGAGCTGTGGTCCCTCCAACCTGGCCTGACTTAATTCCTTGCAGCCATATCAGGTGACCTGGACTTGGAAAGTAAGCACAGGCACTTACATGACTGTCTCCTAGACGTTGTCTGCGGTTAGCTGTTAGCTGATGGTTGTTCAGCATAGTCATAAAAAGAAACAAATTTCTTACTCTCTAGCCCTCCTTCTCTCTCTCTCCCTTCCCCCCTCTCTCTACATGGCCATGGCTGGCCGTTCTTCCTCTTTCTATCTTCTCTCTTTCCCCCTGCCTTTCTACATTAAAGCTTTAAAACCACAAAAAAAAAGGCAAAGAAAAAAGAAAAAGAAAAAAATGTAGAGTGACTAGAGGATATTCTATTGATCAGTTCAGCTGACAACAGATCTGATCTATTGTCTTTGGCAAACACTGAGGCATGTGCGTTTCTAAGTATGAAGGAGTTTCATCTTAAATTCTACACTATACCACATGTTGAAGATTCATAGTATTCCATACCCACATCCTACTCCTTCTTTTGCTGCAGAAGCAGAAAAATTTTTCCTTCCCCTTACTTCAAAGCATCCGGTCTTTGTTAGGATTTTACTGCTGTGAACAGACACCATGACCAATATAAGTCTTATAAGGACAACTTTTAATTGGGGCTTGCTTACAGGTTTAGAGTTTCAGTCCATTATCATCAAGGTGGGAGCTTGGCAGCATCCAGACAGGCATGATGCAGCAGGAGATGAGAGTTCTATATCTTTATCTGAAGGCTGCTAGCAGAATACTGGCATCTAGGCATCTAGGATGAGGGTCTTTAAGCCTACACCCACAGTGACATACCTACTCCCACCTAATTCAAGAAGGCTACACCTTCTAATAGTACCACACCTTGGGCTGTGCATATAGAAACCATAACAGGTTTCTTTGCCACGAAGAAGAGTAAAAGCGTTGCTTCTCTTTCCCTAGAGTGTAAGAGTAACTTTTATTCACAAGAGGTAATCATCATCTTGGAGACTTACTGCCACTGTCTACTAACCTAGCTTCTAGCTTCCATACTCAAAACTCCTCTCCACTCTGATTCAATACAGCTTCCTTTAGCTTCTCCTTAATTTCTCTGCTTGGCCTCAAACTAACTTTGGCAATATGTTCTAACCTTCTGGCTCTTTCCCATCCTCTGGCTCATTCTGTCTTCAATTGTGCCTAGCTTTTTCTTGTAAACAACACAATATGGGGGTTCACTGTGTGATCAAATATCCTGCAACACCCGAGGAATTTCATCGTATATGAGGAGCTCAAGGGAGACCTTTATGCCTTCCCCTCAGTGGCTCATCTTTCCCAGGCCTGTGCCCAGACTTTCTCATGCCCACTTAGGAAAGTGCCTGAAAATGAGTATAAGCTCTCCTTATGGTGGAGAATCTCTGAAGATCTCCATTCTCATGCCACTAAACTCAATCTTAGCTAATTTGTTAGCATTTTAACTTAATTATATTTTGTGGGTTGTCTAGTATGCACTATTTGCCCCAGGTAGAAATATTTCCATCTCCTCACTCTCTGAAGATGTTTGTCTTTCCTTAGGTTTTTCTCATGTGCTTGTACTGCAAGCTCAGGTCTCTGGCTAGAATCTTTAAAAAAATGTGATTTTTGCAATTACCTAACATAATTTATTGGAAGAACAGTCTATCCTGGAAAGAGCATACTAATTAATAATTCAATAGCAAATGATCATCCCTGAAAATATTCATACAAGCAACATTGTACAGATTGAGCAGTTGAATTTATATATGTATATAGGTATGCATATATGCTTTTAGCAACAATTAATGAAAAAGAAGGCCATGTATTTGAAAGAAAGCAAGGAATGGTACATGGGAGGGTTTAGAGGGACAAAAGGAAAGAGAGAGATAGTATCATTGTATTATAAATAGAATAAGTAATAAAAACAGAACAGTCACAACTTTTTTCTAACTTTCTGATTCCTGAATAAATCATATTTATTTATTTTTCAACAATCTTTCTTTTTAAAAACATTGAGTGTTTGGGAATTTCACATCACATATCCGAATATCACTGATTTCTAAGTACTTCCATATCCACCCTCCACCCTGTAACCTCCAACCCAAATGAAAATTTAAAATTTAAATTAAAAAATACATATCACCAATCTTCTTCTCTATTAACCACAGGCATCTCTCCTACCAGCCCCTGCTGTCACATCTGCAATCCTGCCATACTTATACCCTCAATGTCTATGTTGAAAAGAATAATATCCCAACCTTTAGACAAAGCAATAATTTTATTAGATATTTTCTTCATTTACATTTCAAATGCTATCCCGAAAGCCCATCCCCCACCCTCTTCCCCAACCCACTCACTCCAGCTTCTTGGCCGTGGCATTCCCCTCTACTGGGGCATATGATCTTCGCAAGACCAAGGGCCTCTCCTCCCATTGATGGCCGAATAGGCCATCTTCTGCTACATATACAACTAGAGACACTGTTCTGGGGATGGTGGTGTTGGAAACTGGTTAGTTTATATTGTTGATTCTCCTATAGTGTTGCAGACCCTCCTTTAGCTCCTTAGGTACTTTCTCTAGCTCCTTCATTAGGGGCCCTGTGTTCCATCAAATAGATGACTGTGAGCATCCACTTCTGTATTTGCCAGGCACTGGCATTGCCTCACAAGAGAGAGTTCTGTCAGAGTCCTGTCAGCAAAATCTAGCTGGCATATGCAATAGTGTCTGGGTTTGGTGGTTGTATATGGGATGGATCCCCAGGTGGGGCAGTCTTAATAATTTAATTAATAATAAGTTTAGATACATTTTTCAGTTGTTTTTTGAGTGTTTGTCCTCTGCAGAGTGCTCAACACAACACAACACACCAGTGACTTTGAATATGGCTCGTCCCTAAGTGCATAAAAGCAATGCAGAGGGGAAGATGCCTGTGTCTATGTTTCAGCTACAAGGAGAAAAAGAAATAAAAGTAATTTTCAAGTCGGACTTTCAAAACCAATCCTTCCTTCGCTGTGAGTGGTGACATGCACTTGGATCCCGGCACTCAAGTAGTAGGGGCAGCGAATCTCAGTGTATGCCAGACAAGACAAAGCCACACAGTTAGACCCTATCTCAAAGTGCAAGACAATCAAAAATACAAAATACATCTTGGCGAGCTTTGTACACAAGTCTTGGCAAATTATTGTCCTACAAATCCTTAACTTTGTAAAATTGCTATTTTATCTGGTAAAATCATTTAAAATCAAATTTTAAATTTATTTTAATTGTTTCAGATTTTATAGAGAGTAAAAAGCATTGAGAGTTAATTTGTAAATTCCATTAAACTTAGAATAGGTGTTATATGTTACATTATTTTTACTGATCAATATAAAATTGAGTATAGGAACTTACCTTCTGGACTTTAAACAGTCCATTCACAATTGTTCCACATGGCTGAGTCTTCAGTTTACTAATCTTGGGAGTTTCTCCTGCTCTCTTAATAATGTTATGTGGGACTTCGTAGTTAGATTCAACATCNACCACAACTGAGGAACTGGTGACCTCCATGAAGTTACTGTGCCAAAGGTAGTTTGATATTTTAATTGTTNTCTTTGGAATAAATTTATCTTTAAACTGTGCATTTAAAACTTTTACAAAGAAAAAATCTGTGTCTGTGGCCACTGTTGCATGAAATATCTCTTGTCTTCCTTCCTGGGTCTCACACTCAAAGGGATGTATAGCTTTCAGCACCATGACTACAAGTGGATCTTTCTGTAANTCTTCTCTGATGGCTTCCTGTTCTGCCACCATCTGNTTNTTCTGAGGCTGTGACAAGAGAGAAAAGATGTTAACTAGGGTCCACACTTACCCAGGCAGCCTTCATTCATAGTAAAACCACAGGAAGAAAGAAGCTGAATTGAAGGGAAAATGCAGATGTTAGGAAGAGATTGGAGGCTTGAAATTATCTAGATTGAAAAAACATCAAAGGAATATTTGTGTTCTGTATTCAGATAGGGCAGCTTTACTGCTTCTGGAGACAAAATTCCTAAATCAGAATCCTTCTGTGCTATGAAAGGAGTGTGTCAGAAACCTAAATCATTGCAAGGGGCGGAATCTGACCCTGTCTTCTTCTGATTCTACTATAGCATATTTTCCCTCCAACACTGAGCATTTAATTGACTCTTGTATCAGAGTGAGGAAGCTCAGCGATGTGCGCAGAGCTCCTGCACATTCCCAGGAATATTCCTGTGCACAATAGAAATACAGATCATTCACCGTGAGGGAAGGAAGAGATCTCGGGATGATCCTACCGATGAATTAAAAGGAGATTAAAAATTAGAATCAACTCTACCTTCGTAAGATTACATATATGCCCAGGAGAGGTATTGCTGGGACTTCCTGTAGTACTGTCTACTTTTCTGAGGAACCGCCAGATTGATATCCAGAGTGATTGTACCAGCTTGCAATCCCACCAGCAATGGAGGAGTGTTCCTCTTTCTTCACATCCTTGCCAACGTCTGCTGTCACCTGAATTTTTAATTTTAGCCATTCTGGTGTGAGAATCTCAGGGTTGTTTTGATTTTCATTTCCCTGATGACTAAGGATTTTGAGCATTTTTCAGGTACTTCTCAGCTATTCGGTTTTCCTCAGTTGAGAATTCTTTGTATAGTTCTGTATCCCATTTTCTGGAGTCCAGCTTCTTGAGTTCTTAATATACATTAGATATTAGTCTCCTATCTGATTTTGGATTGGTAAAGATATTTTCCCAATCTGTTGGTGGTATAGTAGGGACTAGACAGAAGCCTCCTCCATTAAGAACATTTTTCTATCATACAGAGGACCCAGAGGGCAGCTAACAATCCCTTTACTCTGGCTCTAGGTTGAATACTATGTCATTTTCTGCCCTCTGGAGAAATTGCATGCATGTGTTGCACAGACATCCATCAGGCAAAACATTCATAGAATTCTTGAGTTCTTTATATATAATTGATATTATTCCCCTATCTGATTTAGGATTGGTAGATATCCTTTCCAAATCTGTTGGTGGCCTTTTTGTCTTATTGACAGTGTCTTTTGCCTTACAGAAGCTTTGCAATTTTATGAGGTCCCATTTGTCAATTCTCAATCTTAAA
>NW_018391695.1:19502-21090 GCF_900095145.1 Mus pahari
CTGGTGGAATTTTTAGGGTCACTAATATATACTATCATATCATCAGCAAATAGTGATATTTTTACTTCTTTTCCAATTTATATCCCTGTTACCTCCTTTTGTTGTCTAATTGATCTGGCTAGGATGACAAGTTCTATATTGAATAGGTAGAAAGAAAGTGGGTAGCCTTGTCTAGCCCCTGATTTTAGTGAGATTGCTTCCAGTTTCTCTGTATTTAGTTTGATGTTGGCTACTGGCTTGCTGTATATTGTTTTTATTATGTTTAGTTATGGGCCTTGGATTCCTGATCTTTCCAAGACTTTTATCATGAATGGGTGTTGGATTTTGTCAAATGCTTTCTCAGCATCTAACAAGATGATCATTTGGTTTTTGTCTTTTAGTTTGTTTATATAGTGGATTATCTTGATGGATTCCTGTATATTAAACCATCTCTGCATCTCTAGGATGAAGCCTACTTGATCATGTTGGATGATTGTTTTGATGTGTTCTTGGATTCTGTTTGTGAAAATTTTATTGACTATTTTTGCATCGATATTCATAAGGGAAATTGGTCTGAAGTTCTCTTTCTTTGTTGGGTCTTTATATGGTTTCAGTATCAGAGTAATTGTGGCATCATGAATGAATTGGGTAGAGTAACTTCTGTTTCTATTTTGTGGAATAATTTGAGGAGATTTTAAATTAGGTCTTCTTTGAAGGTCTGATAAAACTCTGCACTAAACCCATCTGGTCCTGGAGACTATTGATTGGGAGACTATTAATGATTGCTTCTATTTCTTTAGGGGATATGGAACTGTTTAGGTCATTAATCTGATCCTGATTTAAGTTGGTACCTGGTATCTGTCTAGAAATGTGGCCATTTCATCCACGTTTTCCAGTTTTGTTTAGTATAGCCTTTTGTTGTAGGATCTGATGATGTTCTGGATTTCCTCAGGGTCTGTTGTTATGTCTCCCTTTTCATTTCTGATTTTGTTAATTAGGATACTGTCCCTGTGCCCTCTAGTTAGTCTGGCTGAGAGTTTATCTATCTTATTGATATTCCCAAAGAACCAGCTCCTGGTTTGGTTCATTCTTTGAATACTTCTTTTTGTTTCCACTTGGTTGATTTCAGCCCAGAATTTGATTATTTCCTGCTGTCCACTCCTCTTGGGTGAATTTGCTTCCTTTTGTTCTAGAGCTTTTAGGTGTGCTGTCAAGCTGCTAATGTATGTTCGCTCAAGTTTCTTTTTGGAGGCAATCAGAGCTATGAGTTTTCCTCTTAGAAATGCTTTTGTTGTGTCCCATAAGTTTGGTTATGTTTTGGCTTCATTTTTATTAAACTCTAAAATGTCTTTAATTTCTTTCTTTATTTCTTTCTTGACCAAGGTAACATTGTGTAGAGTGTTGTTCAGCTTCCACGTGAGTGTTGGCTTTCTATTATTTATGTTGCTATTGAAGATCAGCCTTAGTCTATGATGATCTGATAGGATGCATGGTATGATTTCAATATTTTTGTATCTATTAAGTCATGTTTTGTGATCAATTATATGATCAATTTTGGAGAAGGTGCCATGAGGTGCTGAGAAGAAGGTATATCCTTTTTTTTTTTTTT
>NW_018391695.1:22760-24533 GCF_900095145.1 Mus pahari
TTCTTTAAGGGATTTTTGTGTTTCTTCTTTAAGGATTTCTACTTGTTTAGCAGTGTTTTCCTATAATTCCTTAAGGACTTCTACCTGTTTAGGAATCTCCCCCTGTATTTCTTTAAGTGAGTTATTAATGTCCTTCTTAAAATCTTTTACCATCATCATAAGAGATGATTTTAAATCGGTGTCTTGCTTTCCAGGTGTGTTGGTGTATCCAGAACTTGCTGTGGTGGGCATACTGGGTTCTGATGATGTCAAGTGGTCCTGGTTTCTGTTAGTAAGATTCTTATGTTTGCCTTTCACCATCTTGTGTTAACATCTGGTGTTAGATGTTCTAGCTGTCTCTGGCTGGAGCTTGTTGCTCCTGCGATTCCTTAGCCTCTGTCAGCACTCCTGGGTGTCCAACTCTCCTGAGTCCCAGTGGTCAGGTAAGCTCTCTTCTTATAGGGAAGGTGCACAGAAGTCTGGAGCTCAGCTCTATCTCCTGAGTCCTGGGGTCAGAGCCCTCCCTGGAGGCCAACTCTCCTCTGGCAGGGAAGGTGCCCAAGGGTCTGGGTCTCAGTTCTGACTCCTGGCTGAGGATGAAGGCCAGAAGGGACCCTGTTCAAGAAGCTCTGTTGCTTCTGCTGCCCATGAGCTCTCCTGTGTAGACTGGACTCTGTGATCCCAAGATTCTGGGTATGCTAGGGCCTGCCTTTGTCCTTTGTCCCTGTTCCTGCTGGCACAAGACCCTCAGGGTTTTTTGGAACAGATGTTGTGTTCCACTCACCAGTGATCTCAAGTTCCTGGGTGAGCTAGGGCCCGCTGAGTTTGTGCCCAAGTTGGTGTGGGGATGGAGCTGACTGGAAGAATCCCAGCCAGTGGTCAGGCAGGTGTCATTTGTCCCTGTTTCTGCTAGCACAAGACCCTCTTGGATTTTTGGAACAGATGTTGCATTTCCCTCAGCAGTGATCTCAAGTTCCTGGGTGTGATAGTGTGCCTGCAGCATGGAGAACCCTCTGGGGACCTTGAGACCCTCCACCGAGTTCTTGCCCAAGATGTCCCAGGGCTGGGCAGTGAAGCTATTTCTAAGGACACAAACTATTTTTAAGGTTCACAGCACATATATTTGCAACCTGTTGTATGTGGGTATCCACTTTGCCCATAGACTTTAGCTGTATCGTTTGAAGAATGTTGTGTGTACACAGTAGATGTGGATAATGATCTCTGGCTGGAAGGTGCATTGTGGTTATAGGACAAGAAATGTAGAGTTTCAAGGTGATAAACAATAGTCTGTCTCACCCTCACATGCTGGAAGAGCAAAGCTAAAGCAAAACAAATAATAAAAACAAACAGAATTTCCTTCAAATGCATTTTAGTGACATTAATCTATTGATTAGAAGTGATTGTGAATTAAAAACATCCCATTAAGCTCAAAATTCCAGTATCTTTAGAATGGGGAATAAGACATGGATTTACATCAATAAGATGTGAGAGGCACTCATCCTTAGTTCTTGCCTCTTCCTGCCTATATTTCTGCTGTCAAAACCCCTATCAATCCTCCTTACCTCCATTTCACAACAGCATGGGTCTGTGGATATTGGTTATAAAACCGATAGAATCTGGAATTGCTTGATAGAATCCCTTTAATATGTGCAAGAGGGCCTTCTAGACTTCGATAAGGAATTTGCAAACACTCATCATAAATGTCGGTTGCATCATTAAATAGGTTCAGGTCTCTAATGAGAGAGAGAGAGAGAGAGAGAGAGAGAGAGAGAGAGAGAGAGAGAGAGAGAGAGA
>NW_018391695.1:24608-31223 GCF_900095145.1 Mus pahari
ACACTCATCATAAATGTCGGTTGCATCATTAAATACACACACACACATAATGAGAGAGAGAGAGAGAGAGAGAGAGAGAGAGAGAGAGAGAGAGAGAGAGAGAGAGATCAACTCTAGAACTCACTTTTCTCCAGCCAACTCATTCTTCTCTACCATTAAACCATTTGCAAAAATCAATCCACTGATCCTTCTGTTCCTTTATCAAGTATGTCTTCACAGCAGTGAGAAAAGGCATCTCTGGGTGAGTGGGACCGCCCGCAGCCACACTTGAACTGGGTACTCCTGAAAGGCGGGCTGGGGCTGAAAGAGATTTGACTGGGAACAAGGAAGGAAGGCTAAGACAACATAGCTGATCAGAGCCCACGAGTTTACTGAGATTCTGAGCTTACATAGAGGAAGGAGGCCCATCCCCCACCAGTTCATTCTTGATGCCCTTCACCAGCTGAAGGTGATCTGCAGGATGCTGTCTCCAGAAGGTCTCAAGAGTCTCAGCAGGTAGCGATAATGTTTTAGAGGAAAGCAGTGGCAGGTGTAGACAAGGTGGTTCCCTGCTTAGTGGCAACAAGGTCTGAATCAGCCTGCTTCAAGGCTGGGGGAGGCAACATCTGGGAATACTAATTTTTTAATTCCTTAGATTTCCTTTCTCATAAGCCTTCTTCATTTGGCTTTAAAGATTTGCAGTGATTTTATTTCACTCTGGAATTGAAGATGGGATTCCTTATAATTGAAAATAGTATGTCCCACCCTAAACACCTCATTCTGGGGAATTTTTTCCAATACCTAAACTCTGTAATGCACTCACATGACTCAGCATCGCGGGTGTGAAGACTTGATCCTGTCCTCAGCATACTAGTTTTAGAAACTACACCCAAGGCCGAGTTCAGCTTTCTCCCGCATCTTATTAATACCTTGATTTCATGGGAGGAAAACCCAGTCTATTTGTTCCTGAACATGCTTTATCCTTACACATCACATTTCAAGCCTGTATTCTCCAGCTTTATCTGAGGGTCACTAACTATTTATTTTAAAGCACTTCTCAAATGGTTAAAAATACTCCCAAATGCACATTGCTTTACAGAAATTGTGTGAATTTAAGTTTTAGGTATAAAAATTACAAATTCAACAAGCACAGAAGTTATAGGGACAACATATAAAACTTCGATAATAGAAAATGTGTAAAGCATATAAGAAAACACCATTTCCTAGAATTAAGAGCTGGTTTTAATGGAGCTGGTATTTCAACAGGCCTATGCACATTTATTTTCTGTACTTGAATCTTATCTCCGCAAACAGTGCCATTGGCATCCAGGTTTTCAGAAGTATGGTTCCAGAGAGGTTCTCCTGACTGAGTCTGGGTTGAGTGGCTTTCCTTCACTTTCTAACACTGATGACCTTAAAGAAGAAAACAATGAAGTCAGATCAGTTGTAATGCAATGGAATTCACACCCTTCTTGCTGACTACTTGCCATGAGTGCCATGTGCCCTTTTCTTACTCTGACCTTAAATACATCTCTGTTCTTGAAGTCAACTTTGTTCCCTGCAAGTCACTCCTGCAGCTTCAGCATAGGTGGAAGAGCAGGGTGCATTACAGAGGTACAGGGGAAAGGAAAGTGTTGCAAGGTCTGAGGGAAGGACTGAGTTGCACAGTTTCATTGAACAGGGAGGCTGAGAAGAAGAAAAAAGAGGCTTTGCTGCCATGGGAGAAGGATTGGAATTTTGGCAAATGGCTGATGGTTTGGAGAACAGGGTAATTAATGTAAGTGCATTTCTATGTGAATGAAGAAGTCATCACTTAAGGTTTTTTTGTTTGCATTACAATAGTGGTGTGTGTGTGTGTGTGTGTGTGTGTGTGTGCCTGTTTGTGTGTGAGTGAGTGTGTGTGTGTGTGTGTGTGTGTAAAATAAACACTACATAGATGTAGGTCAAAGGAAGATGGAGCAGAACCACTTGGCCTGGAGAAGCTAGAAGTAGCAAGGAATCTCATAACTGAGGAATAGAGTCGTATAGTGATATATCTGCTGAAAAATCTGTGCAACTTATAAGTATTATAGCTGAGTGGTGTGGTTTTTTCTCTGCACAGGCTTATTGGGATTGAAGACTTACTACAACACCTTGTCATCTAATTTGCTCAGGGCATCCTTGGGTACTTATGATTTCTGTCCATGATCCTTTGCAACAGAAAGTATTTGCATGTTATAAATGAAGACCTCGAAGTTCTTTGTCTTTTAGTATTCGGTCAATTTAAAACATCAAAGAGTCAGAATTTGAAACAAGCCTCTTAATTTTCCTGTCAAATATTCCCTCTGCTTTGATAAATGGGACAGTTTTCTTTTAATCAATTAGCTAAACATATACCAATGTTTGGATATTTCTGAATTTGTTTTATTATGCTTTAAACCCTTATTAAAAGTAGTGGAATGAAGCATATATGTTAAATGAGCAAACCTTACTTTTTCCTCCACCTATTGGATTCTCTATATATTGCCAATAGTCACGCTTTACTAGAGTATTAAAAAGTCTATGATTCATAGGAAGATTGGTGTTTCCTAGAGCACGTACCTGCATGTAACTGTGCCTTACAGACCTCAGCTGCCACCCATCTTCAATGGAAGTCAATTCAAAACAGACAAGTTTAAGTTTATCGCCTGGTTCACACTTGATATTGGTGAGTCTTCCATTAACCACCACTTCCATTTTCCCTGTATTATCTTCAATTCCATAGTAAATGGATTTATTCCTCTCAGTTTTCTGAAAGAACAAATTAACATTAAATCTTCTATGAAATATGTCAAAGCTTGTCACATCTATTAGAACTAAAATGTGTCAACATAAACCTGTACCCAACCAGGCAACTATGGTTCTTAGGTTTAGAATTGGAGGTACAAGTGCCAATGAGATGGCTCAGTGGGCAAGGGTGCTTGTGGTCAAACCTGATGTCCTGGGCTCAATTACCACTGGGAGTTGGAGAGATGGCTCAGTGGTTAAGAGCACTGACTGCTTTTTGAGAGGTCCTGAGTTCATTTCCCAGCAACCACATGGTGGCTCACAACCATCTGTAATGGGATCTTATGCCCTCTCATCTGAAGACAGTGACAATGTACTCACATACATGAAATAAATAAGTAAATCTTTAAAAATAAAACTTAAAAAAAAGAAAGAACTCATAACTGAAATTTGACTTCCAACCTCAATGCTAGTTTTATGACCTTTGTGTTTCTTCTCAACCCTCAAAGGCAAAATTAATAAATATTCAAAAAGTAGAATTACAAGACTTAAATAGTTTAGGCTATTCCAGTGAATAAACCTTTTTTTGAAATAACTCCTGAGGTTTCATTCGTGATCCTAGCCTTTAATGACTGAACCATCTCTCCAGCCCTTGGAAACCACTCATAAGGTTTACCTGTTTGTGGTATATGTCTACTTGGTATGTTTAGGAAAAATCAGTATCTTTCTAAGCACTAGTAGTGACATATTAGAATATCTGAGATTTCTTAAAGATCCCATGCAGAGTATCAAAAATGAAAAAAACAAAACAAACAAACAAACAAAAACCAACAGAACTAAACAACAAAACCATCTGATTACCATTGCAGGTTTTGTAGGGACATCCAAGAGATCTGAGAAGAAAGGTTACTTGTGCTTCTTTATGAAGATGGTGAACATTATTATAATCCTGTATTACTTTACTTATTTTAACTTTTATTGAAAATAAAGTTATTTTCATACTTTATATTCTGATCATAGTTTCCCTTTTCCTACCTCTTCTCAGATACTTCTCACCTACCAAAACTGACATCTCTATATCTTTCTCTCAATTTAAAAAACAAACAGGCAATTTACAAAGACAAAACAACAGGACAAAAACAAAAAAAACTAACAGACAACAAAGGAACAAAGAAATAGCACAAGAAATATATACACAGACACATACCCAGATATATAGACACATGTACACACATGCACATAGATGCACACACATGTACACACATACACACATGTGCACACCCACATGCATACAAACAGAACTCCTTTAAAAATGGATCACAATTTCTCAGTGCACACCTTGATTCACTTTAAATCTCACAAAGGTTAAGTCACTACAGCATTTAGTTCTGGTGTTTTAGTTTGTATCCCACTCAGTTTACTTATTGTGTAACCAAATTTATCAATGTAGCCAAAGACAGCATAGATTAAAAAGTAGAAAGCCATGACCATGTTCATGTACATGGAATTAAGAAATTATGCATTAAGCAAGCATACAAATGAATTGGTATGTTAGCACATAATGAAACACTACAAAGTTACAGAATTCTTTAAATTTCCACACCTTCATTGTGTCTTCTGAGAAACTCTGAAATTAAACTTTTGTGTTAAATTCCCCTTTCATTATTTAAGATATAGTCACTTTATCAAAAAGTCTTGATAAAAGAGGAAGAATATGAGAATATGAACTCTTTAAAGATATAATCCTGCCTTATGGGAAATGGATTCATTCCATGGCAGAATAATCTATTTGGTTTCTTAATCTCATCTTCTCAAACTGTATCAAGGATAGGAGTTTGGCTCTTTATTCACAACTGAGTTGCCCCTAATACAGGTTAGGTAGCTATCAAAGAAATAAAATCTAAGAAGAAAATGTGCTATAAACTGAACAGTGTCTGGGACTAGGGTGGCTATAGCTGGATTGTACTAGACAGGAAAATGCCAAAAGTTATTGAAAAATCTCTTTCTAAAGAATTTTCCTGGTGGAGCCTAGAGAAGAATTGTAAGAGACTACAGAAATCCCAAAAGTGAGGAAGCCTTGCCTGGTCTCTTTCTGCTTTGGAATGCAGTGATTTCCTGTTTTAGTAAGTTGAGCAAATTCCTCTTGAGCAAATTAAAACTTAAAATTTCAGAATGCAGAAGATATTTTACAAATAATGCAATGGCTTACCGTAATTACTACAAATTCTCCATTCACAAATGTCCCCCTTGCTTGTGAGAAAAGATGAGAAATTTTTGGAGTTGCAGTAGCATTTTGCTTCAGTGTATTTGAAACGACCATTGTCTGGTTAACATTAACATCAGACACACAGGAAACTGTGTATCTCCAGAAACCCATTGCACCCAAAATAATCTGATATGGCAATGATATTTCTTGGGATGAACTTGCTCATTAGAACTGTGTTAAAAACCTTCACTCTGAAGAACTCAGTCTCAGTAGCCACTGTAGCATGAAACATCCTTGTATCTTCTTCCAGGTCATACGTAAATGGTTCTGTTACTTTCAACACCATCACTTGTTTGGGACCTTGATGGTGACCTTCTTCCCTAGAAGGCTCCTTTGGTACAGTTCCTCTCCTTGGTGTCTACATAAAACACACATGGGATGAGATGATATAGTTCAGACAGATCATAAGGAACAATCCCACTGAATAGAATGCAGAACATATAAACAATGGTTGCTGTACTCTAACCTACCTAAAGGAAGAAATGTATATTTACCTAAATATTTACTAAAATTTACCTAGATCACATCCTAGTGATTCCAGTTAATACAAATTATACCTGGTAGATAAAGTTATTATACTTCTGGGAATTGAATCCAAAGCCTTCAATGCTCTTGTCAAGTTTTCTATCTAGGAACATTTTGAAGATTTCAATTCAAAACAGTTTCTAAAATAAAATTAAAGCTTTTTTGCAAAAGTGTTAAGTAGGCAGCCACAGGAAGATCTAAACATTGTTTAGAAGTAAGTGTTCAGGCTAAAAGCTCTTCTTTTTGCCTAATAACAAGCACTGGAGAAAATCCTGGAACCAGTCAAAAAGCATGAAGGTAGTTCACTTTGACCACCTACTCAGTATCCTACTTCATTTCTGTGTATCAGGAAAGCATGTTGAAATGGAGTTCAGTGAAGAACTGAAAGAGGAGGCGTGTTGTCAGGGATGGGCAACCTGAGTACCAACACAGGGAGGCAGCTACGAACTAGCAGCACTTTCAGTGGTCTGACATGGAAATGTATACAGATTTCATTCTGTGAGTGGCACAGTTTCAATCTGATTCCTAATCAGTGTGTTCTGTCCTTGGGAAGTTCATTTCTGGTGTAATGAGCAGTGTTATCAATATGAAAATAACACCTTGGCAGGAAGTACAAGGTGCAAAATTAAATCAAGTTGTCTCACTATACTCCTTATAGATAAGGAGTGATTGGGTGATCGCTGACTTAGACATTTCCTCAGTGGAGAAGCACTTACAATGTATTTTACAATTGAATTTAGGGAAAGGATCAGAAACTATACACAATAAAAATTAGTGATTACTTGACTAAAGGATTGTGTGTACATATAGATTAATGAAGAAGCCTTCCTAGTTTGTACTAATGTCTGTCATTATATTGTTAAAAGAAAAGGTCATTACCCTTGATGGATTGCTGTGTACTGTTGCTGAAAGCACTGGAGTGGCACTGAGAGCCCTAGATGCTGTTACTGGAGACAACTGTAATGCCAGAAGATTGCTGGATGCTGTTGATGAAGTTGCATGTGGAGCCAGGAGACCGCTGGATGCTGTTGGCAGAGTTGCATGTGGAGCCAGGAGACCGCTGGATGCTGTTGGTAGAGTTGCATGTGGAGCCAGGAGAC
>NW_018391695.1:31578-55256 GCF_900095145.1 Mus pahari
GCTGGATGCTGTTGGTAGAGTTGCATGTGGAGCCAGGAGACCGCTGGATGCTGTTGGTAGAGTTGCATGTGGAGCCAGAAGACTGCTGGATACTGCGGGTGGGGTTGCATTCGGATTCAGGATACTCATGGATGCTGTTGGGGAAGATCCCTGAGGTGCTTGGACTTTCATGGATACTTTTACTTCAGGAAGGGGAAGGGCCTTCCCAGTACCGGATGCTGTACCTTGTGTCAACTGAGTGGTACACATATTTCTGGACACTGCTGATGAAGGAACAAGATGAGCCTGGACACAAATGGATTCTGTTTCTGGATGAATCTGAGTAGTCTGGGCTCTGCTTGTGGCTACTGGCAAACGTACCAGAAAAGATGTAGAACTGCTGGGTGTTGCTGATGGAGGTGCCACAGAAGCCTGGAAATAATTGGGTTCTGTTGGTAAAGATACTTGAGGGGCCTGGACATTCTTGGATGCTTTTACTATAGCAGAGTTAAGTGTCTGAATGCTACTGGATGTTGTTGTTTGAGGTACCTGTGCGACAGAGTTGCTTCTGGACACAGTTGCTAGAGTATGAGGAGCCTGAACACTGCTGGGTGCTGTTGCTGGAGAAGGCATCTTTAGGAACTGGACTTTGCTTGTCAGTGTTGCTGGAGGCATTATAGTAGTTTGGACATTTTTGGATGCCTTTGCTTGATTGTGTGGATCCTCTGTGCTATTGAATGCTGCTCGTGCAGGAAGGTGAAGGTCCTGGATACTGCTGGGTACCTTTATTGGAGACATGTGAGGAGCAATGGAAGAGCAGGACACTGTTTCTGAAGGCATAAGAGGGATCCTGACATTACTGAATCCTGTTGCTGATGGTCCATGAGGAACCTGGGTACCACTGAACAGGATGGAATGTGCACTAGAGTTCAGATGAACATTCGAGTCTGAGGATAGAGACACTGGAAGATTATGGCAAGGTGATGTTGAAGAGCTTGGAGACATCTTTAAATCCAAGTGAGCTTCTAGAGGCTTCTGAGAAGACTGAAGTCTGCTTGAAGCAATTGCTGAATGTCCTTCAAAAGTCAGGAGGTCACTTACAGCTGGGAAGTTGCTGGTTGATGAAAATTCTACAAGTTGTTGCTTTTCCTGAGGGTCCTCTATCTTTGGGATGCTGTGTTTTTGGATGGTTCCTTTTTTCTGTTTCTAAAGGAAAATAGGATTGAGAATTGTTTTTTTAGTCCTGCTTAATTGTTTTTAAAAATCAGACCAAGTACATCTTTTCATTTTCCCTTCTGTAAAGAGGACCTTTATCCTGTCAGGTTTCTCCTGGGCTGAAGGAAGTATTTTAGCTCACACTTAGGGATTTCTATCACTTAGCCTCCTCCCTTTGTAATCAATATTACAACTTCACTTAAAAGCCAGTAAAATGTCATTGGTCTGGAATGGAATATTTGCTCAAAGTATTTTACAAAATTCGTCAGATCTTACTTAGTCTGGTTCAACTACATGTTATTTTGTGGGAAGCTAGGCTTGTAGCAAAATTAGTTCATAGTTCTGGACTTTCCTTCATGTAGAATTTCTAATCCATTAATTCCGTGTTATATATGTTCTCTATCACAGGGAGCCCAGTCCCCACAGTTTTTGATGATGTAAATGAAATTGTGTGATAGGTACCATAAAATAATGAACCACCTAGATGAATTCTGGTAGATGAGGATGTAGCTCAGTTGTTGGGGTGCTGGAGTATGCCTGAATCTCCTCTGGACTCATTGAAAACTTTGGTTAGATCTTTAAAATGACCATAATTCCAGTTCCATAAAACTGTTTATGTGTGAAACTCTTGTACTTCGGGCGATAGGCTGAGTTAGGGTATTCATTACACTTTTCTACTCTTAGAGAAGAAGTATAAAACTTTAATCACTATAAATTTGGCTTTAACATGAAAGTAAATTCCTATGCAAATAGGTCCATGTAACAGCAATGACCAATTTTACTAGTTTCTTTGTATATTTTTGATCCTTCAAGGTACAAGTTTTCTAAAATGCAACCATTGCTATGAAGCTGATGCCACTCAAGCCAAAACTGTCTTTAACTGTAGACTATTTTCGTGGACTGTATACATTTAGAAATATATCGCTGTCACCATTTATGAGCACGGATAATTAGATGTACCCAAGGATTTCAATCCATGATATATCACAGTACACTATCAGTTAAAAGAACTGAACATTGATCACATAGAATGTGAAACACAATTGTACCATGTAACAAAATGAGGTTTGTGTAATTGCAGACAAAGTATCAAAATATACACCTGATAAATGATAATATCAGTAAGTAGTACATTTTTAATGGAAGTACTTTCACTGTTGTAGTCATTGTAATTATTTTAAGACGTCTTCAGGATGGTAAGAAGGAGCTGTTTGATGATGAATGGCAGGGAGAGTTTGGGATATACCTGGCACAGGTATGAAGCTAACTCATAGCAAAAGTGACTAATACAGGTTTAGGACATTTTGTCAGTAATGGACAGGGATCCATATTTCTCAAACAGGGACATATCACATGTCAAAATGCCTCCTGAGTAGAACACCAAATGACAAAAATAACCTCATTAGATGGGTTACCAGCAAAGGGAAACAGACTGAGAAGAAACTAGGCAATGGCAGGTTGATACACTCTGGTGTGGTCTGGTGTCCCCTATGCTTTCTTTTGTACCAAAAGCAGAGAGTTGCTTGACAACACTAGAAATCTTTTCATAAATACTTACCTTTTCAATTCAATCTGAGTCTGTGTTACATAATTATATAACTTAATGTGTTTTTTAATAAAACGAGGAAAGTCTTTGCAGTAGGGGATTAGTGAGAATGTTATCCAAGATTGTGGGAAGTCCAGTGATATGCTTTGGGAAGGGGCAAGCACAGGGAATAGGAAAGTGGTACCTTGTTTGAGGAACTGCTGGGTGGTGTTGGTGGAGGCTTATGAGGAGTCTGGAGACAATCTTCATCTTTTTTTATATCGGTTCCTGAAGTTTCTGGAAGCTGAGCCTGCTCCTGGGCGAGCTTCTTTTTCTTTCCACCTTCANTTTTTGTGATTTGTTTTCTCTTTGTCTGAAAGAGCAACATTGTCTTTCTGTCTAGATTCTCTCATATGTTGGAAATTGAGCTCTTAGCCTTGTACACATTAAGCTGTGCTTTTATATAGTTTTATCATCAGTCTTTGGGAATGTCTTTAAAATGAAATGAAGCACAATATTTTCAAGGCCATAAGAAACATTGTATTTATTACTGAATTCTAGTTATATTTGTTTTACTGTGAATACATCTCATTCTTAACAGATGAATTGTATTGTGTCGTGGTTTGATTTGGAATGTCTCCCATAAACTCACATATGGGAGTGTCACTTTTTCAAATAGATCCCTGAGACTTAAGAAGAAAGATTCGATAAATACATCCTGTTGAAGAGTGACTGCTCTAAAATCACTCACTATGTACGCATAAGCTAGTTGTGGGTCTCTGTGTCAATTCCCACCTATGGCAAGAAGCATCTGTGACGAGAGGTGAATGAGGCACGGCTCTATAGGTATGGCAACATATCATTAGGATTCATGTTATTGCCATGTTCCTTTAGTAGAATAATAGTCGTGGGTTTTCTCCTAGGCACAATACCTATTTAGTCTCAGATTTCCTTTAGCAGTGTCTGGTATGGGTTCCATCTCTTGGAGTGGGCCTTACTCCCATTTCAGCTGAATTATTTCTTTGTTTTGTGACCTCTAAGCCTTACAAGATATCTATCAGAGCCTTAACTGGGTAAGACAACCCTTATCTACCCTCCTTAGCTGTGCTGATCCTTTTGTATTTCTGGCACTCATAAAATCTCAGGTTTGTAAGTATCTATGGGAAAAATAGGGAAAACATAATCTTAAAAATACACAGCAAACTTGGAAAACAAACATTATTTCTGTGTCATAACTGGTAATAATACAAGAGTATATTATCCAGTTAAGCACTATCCATTTACAACCCAGTATGGATAGGACTTCTGGAGGAATATATTAAGGCTAGAGCAAGATACCAACACTTGAATTTAGAAGATAGATGGGTTTAGACAGTTACAGTCCTTTAAGATGGAATGGCTATACAATGTATCAACTGTTCTGAAGAAGTGAGTACCCTAATATGCGTATAAAAATTGTTAAAACTTTAGATGTATAAAAGAAATATATGTGAGAGTACAAGAAAAGAGAAATGGAGTCCATTGCTGCTGATACTTCCAATTGCTAGACTCTTTGCTTCCCTCTTCCTGTCTGGGATCCAAGCAAGCAGACTCCTTGTCAGCTCCTTGTTGACAGAAGTAACAAGTTCATTAAGTGTTTTCATCGAAACAAAAGGTTATGCGTCAGCAAACTCTTTGTTTGTATTACATATTTTTTGTGTCTATATCATATTCGGAATCTGTGTATGTCTGATTAATTTAATCTCAGGGATAAGTGGGGGACGTGGTCAGAACTGCAAGACCTGTTCCTCATATTTGGATTGAAGAAATGACAGGGTAGCAGAAAGCTTGTACCTTAGCCAAAGAAATGATAGATGGAGCAGAAAATGAGATCTGGGCTATTGGTGACTGGCATGTGGCTGTGGGCTCTTCACAACAGGGAGGCTTATCTGCTACCCAGGATGCCTTGCTCTTTTTCTCTTCAGTCTTCTTTTCACTCGTACTTTTCCTTTTCTGAAAGTATATCCATTGCCCATTGCCCTGTTAATGAGCCTAATCAATTGAGCTGACTGAATCTTCATAATTAGGTAGTAGATTTATTATGCCTGAATATGTGTAGCACCCACCCTTTGGACAAGTCTAAAGTATGATCATTAATAGTGATAAAACTCTGTGTATCAGTGGTTTTGTCAAATAAAGGGAAAAGTTATATGCAAAATTTTTTCTATTATTACTTCTATGGTAGGACACAATCGAATTTGAATTTGAAAACTAGGTTTGTGTAAATCTGCTACAACCATGGCTCTACCTGGTTTTTAAGATGATGTCATTTCTAGTAGAAGAGAACACATATTAATGCCACATGATCAGTTATCCTGTGCTTCAATAAAAGCTTGAAGAGAAACTGATAAAGCAGTGAGTGCATGATAGCCTGAGCAGGGGGAAGAGGAGTCACCTCTGCCTGTCTGGACTGCCAGCCCAACCCTGTTCCTCAGGCTCACCTGAGCTGTGGAAGTCCCCACCTGAGCTGTCGAAGTCTCCCCTCCTTCAGATGCTGACATGTGGCTTGTAGTTGATGTAGGTGTTGCAGGACCTGCTTCTTGCTTATTTATTTCCAGTGATGTTTCTCCTATTAGTAGGATGGGAGATTTTTTTTATCAGAACAAATGCATAAACAAGAAAGCCCACATAAACCAAAATAGATTGTCTAGTTACCATCAAGTCTTTCTGTCATTTCCTTTCTGATGCATTTATATTGATGCTTATTCCAAAGCTTACTCTAGCAACACAACTCTAAAGGCACAACTTTTGATACTATCTTCTGTTAGTCAATGTTTTCTTTACATGTTCCATATAAAATGAGATATCCCTTCCTGCTCTTGAAGCCCATGTATCTCAGTCAAGCTTTCCTCATTTCCATTGTCCTACACTATCTTAAAATATAAAATTTATCACATTGATTTGGTCATGTTTTGTGCATAATACACTCAAATAATAGATACAAGTAAAAGGAAATCTGATATAAACTTGTGAAATGAGATTTTAACTTTCTAAAGTCAATTGTGGATTTAACCTTCTAAAATATTCTTATCCAACTCAATAATTTTATGAAAATCAGTGTTGTCTCACACCTTCTTAAGGCTATATTTAATCAAAGTATATACTTATCTTTGTTAATAGAGATGATAATTATATTAGTATTCTTAATAGAATAGGTGAGACAATTTGTTAATGCATATATTAAATGTAAATCATAATTTTATATTCAAATTTTGAACCTCTATGTTACATCTAGAACCCCAATCCTTGATCAACTTCTAATTTATCTTTAATATATACACCAAATATACTCCTTAAATTACATGCATACACTGGAAGACGAACATCCTCAATAGCCAATTCAAAGGACCAATATGGCCATGGTCTTTGAGGAGTAAACTGGAGATATGACGGCTATGTGTGGATTTCAAGGTTAAGAAGGGAGTAGAGATAGTAAGACACTGGTAGGGATGGGGGTTCTCTGTTCCATGTTACCTTCTGATCTCTCTTTTTTAAGAATTGCAGCACGTTTTCTAAGTGCTGGTACGTCTTTACAAAACTTGATCAGTTCGCCCAATCCAGCATCAGCTGGGAATTTCTCTTCCATGATGTTAGCAATCTGAATCGTGGTATATTTCTCCTGGTTATCTCTTTCCAGACTTAAATCTCTGGCCAGCAATGACTTAAATAAGCTAAAGTGATGCTTATTGATACATTCAAGTCCTTTCAGAAGAACAATTCTCTTATACTCCTTCACCATCTTTCAAGTTGTTTCTGAGCCTGGAAGAAAAAGTTGGCATACGTATGTTGTGCATGTATTCAGAAATTTCCAAAGAAAGACATGATTATGGGAATGAATGAGGTCTGTGGAAATACTCGACATAGGTATGTTCACAGAAAGAGAGCAGCATAATAGCTGTTTATGTCACAAGGAATATTGGGAAAGAACTGCATTATTAGGAAAACCTTTAAAACAATCTTTGTAATTAATAATGATTGTTGAGTTGGGTCAAGGGTAGTTGTGATGAATAGTTGTCTGGAGATATTCCTCTGTGCCAGAATGTAGTATTGGTGTGTGGCTTCTCTTTTCTTCCATTTAGGTCTCTGAACCTTTTCATTTTTGTCTGCCTGCCAGATCCTGACTCCTGGTACCTATTCTGACTGAACTGCTTAAGTTTCTTGTCACTATGACAGGAACATTTGCTAGAAGAAACATATGGAGAAAATGTTTATTTTTCCTTACAGTTTCACAGTGGACAATTCTTAGTGCCTGGAACCCAATCTGTGACCAGATAGCCTGTTAAATTTCTACAGATATGGTTGAGTAAGAGTCTTTAAATTAGAATCCAGGTGTCTATAATCCTCTAGCCCTAGGCCTATGTTTCTACATCTGCCATGTAGGCTCTATGCCCTAAACACTTCACAACCTCCCAAAATATCATTGACAGCTGTTTGCCAAGTGTTGAAATGCTTAAGTCATGGAAAGCATTTTAAATTCAAAGCATGGTAATGACCAATGTGACAAATGAGGAAATGAACTTCACTCTCTCACATTATATATGGGAACCTCTGGCCACAGCACTGCATCTCATTTCCCATTATGTCTTCCATAACATCTGTAAGTAATCTTATCTTTTCCATTGGATTGGTTAATATATTTTCAGTCCTCATTGCCCCATTTCACTGTTGCTTTACAGAACTTCTTCTGATTCTATCCTACAGAATCAAATGGTTACTGACTGGGATCATTTCAACACTTGTTACAACTTTTTCCTTCAGTGCTCAATATCTTTATACTGGTAACGTTTTAGAGCCACACATTTGTGGCTGGTCTGGGCTATATAATAAAGCCCAGATGTAGAGTGATCTTTACAGAATAGAAGAGAATATTTGTAAAAGGTACATTCATATCGACATTGCAATTATTAATGACAATTGACATTGTAAATATCATGACAAATAAACTGACATTGAAAATACATGAAATTCAAAAAATGAAAGGCAGGAAAAAGAAATAAAATGACTACTCAAAAACTTAAAACCCCACAAACAATGTAATGCAAAAGGGGGCTAAAGAACTGAACAATCACATGAGAGGCATCCTTAACAATACAGTCAGTATGAAGTTATGGTGGGTCTCCAAGTGCAATGGCAATAGCCTGTGGGGTTTTTTCAGACTTCTGAGGTCTCATTGGCCAATACCTTGTAGGGAGGGAATCCTACTTTTTAACTGTGGTGCTTATTTAATAATCTGTTTTCTAGGAGTGACATTGTCTACCCCCACAAGGCAATTCTCTTCAACCTATTTTATGGTATATTTTTGAAATTATCTTACTAACTTGTGGGTTTGTGGGTTTCTATATGCTTTGTCATAAACCATTAGTCGTGTTTAGCACACCTATTACCTCCTTCTTTCCCCTGTTTGCGTTCTTATTTAAACCTTGCTTCATTTCACATGTATCCAATTATACCTTTTACCCTTTTCTTAATTCTGTTGTGATATAGAATATTTCTGTATAATTCTTCATATACCCTTCCATACTATAATCAAGGTGTTCATAATTCTAGCAGATTCAGATGGAAATCTTTTGTTCCTAGCATTTGCTGAGGAGCTATTAGCAGAAGGTGATTGCTAGGGGGAAGGAACAAATCATTCTTTCTGAAAGGTGTGTCCAAGATAGAAATCCCAAGCTCCAATGGATGATCCCACCTCTACTCACACATGATCAGCAGCAATTGGATGTGGGTTATGTCACACATGCATACCCAAAAGAAGATTTGTGGGTGTGTAGGGAGGTGTTGGGGAAAGATATAGTGAAAAGTTGTCGTAACTTATGAAGTGAGTTGATACTTCACTTTAAATCTGTATTAAATGCTTAGGAATAAAGAAATTTTTAAAAATTACTAAACACGCACTCTTGAAAAATGGTTTAGTTTTTCTAATCATCAGAGAAAGTTAAATAAAATTTATATAAAAATCAAATCAAAGCTATTCTCATATATAATGCTATATACACTTGTAATGTTTATTATTACAGAGATAAGAAATAAATTCTGAAAAGGATTCACAGAAACAGGAAATATAACACATTATTTGAAAAAATATAATTTAGTGTACCCATTATAGGAACTAATAAAGAAAACCCTTAAATATAGAAAGTACAACCAGAGTATTCTACTTCTTCCAATATCTGGCTACACACCTGTCTTAGTCAGGGTTTCTATTCCTGCACAAACATCATGACCAAGAAGCAAGTTGGGGAGTAAAGGGTTTATTCAGCTTACTCTTCCACATTGTTGTTCATCACCAAGGAAGTCAGGACTGGAACTCAAGCAGGTCAGGAAGCAGGAACAGATGCAGAGGCCATAGAGGGATGTTCTTTACTGGCTTGCTTCCACTGGCTTGCTCAGCCTGCTCTCTTAGAGAACCCAAGACTGCAAGCCCAGAGATGGCACCACCCACAGAGGAACCTCCCCACTTGATCACTAACTGAGACAATGCCTTACAGCTGGATCTCATGGAGGCATTTCCCCAACTGAAGCTCCTTTCTCTTTGATAACTCCAGCTGTGTCAAGTTGACACAAAACTAGCCAGTACAATACCAAAGGAGATAAAATTTTAAAGTGGTTTAGATAAAACCAATACCTTTGAATTGCTGACAAAATACTATTTGATAGTTTTAAAAATATTAGCTATATACAGAAGATTATTTATTTCGTCACTATTCACAATAGTTGAAATACAAAATAAGGTAATTACAAAATAGTTGAGATACAAAATAAGGTATTTATTAACTCTTTTAGTGGATGAGTTAATAAAGAAAATGAGAACCCAGGTACCATGGTACATGCATGGAAGTCCAGTCCTGTAGAAGTAGAAAGGGAAGGATGAGGAGCACATGCCCATTCTCAATTGTGAGACTCTTTACCAAAAATAGATGATAAAAACAAAAGACAAAAGCACATGTATGGAAAGTATACATTAAAAGGTCAGGGAGAAATTCCTGCTGTGCAAACCCTAGAGCCTGAGATTAGATCCCTGGAACTTTTGTAAAGAAACAAATGCCCAAAGTTGTCTGGGATTTTCACATACATACTGTGAATTGTATATAACTGCTCACATCCTCCCGAAAAACACACACCAAGTATTCATTAGCCATTCAAAGCAATGAATTTCTGTCATTTGAGATTTGAATGAATTTGTATGATACTGGTGATAAGTATGTTCAGCCAAACATGGCAGATACAGGAACACAAATATCTCATGTTTCGGTTATTCACAAAAATAAACTTTGAAGAATGAAATGGAATAGTGGTCAGTAGAGATGGGAAGAGGCAGAGGCAGAAGAACCATGTAGACATTCAATATAGAACATCAAAACATAGCCTAAGTCTCATCGCAAAACATGAAATCCTAACACATACAATTACTGATTGTTGAAGACATGGAAGTACTTGTTATTTGGACTAGACTACTACACATTATATGTGCAAATTGGTTTTATAATGTGCCATATAAAAGTCTATAAGCTAGAAAAAAATAATAAAACATTTAAAATAAAAATCTAAAAGTACATAGCATTTAGGAGGCAGGGATTGCTAGAAATCTTTAAATTTGGGGCCATCCTGGACTACATAGTCAGTTCTAAGCTAATCAGTGCTACATAGTGAGACCTTGTCTCAAAAAACAGAAACAAAACAGATCAAAACAAAACAAAAGCACAAAATGATAAATTTTAAAGTGGTTTAGATAAAACCAATACCTTCAAATTGCTGAAAAATACTACTTGATGGTTTTAAAAATATTAGAAAAATTTGATTCTGAAAGAGAAATTTAAAAACACCAAAATTCTCCACCAGTATAGTTAAGGACCATCCAAGCAATTATCATAAAACCTGGAGGCTCACTGCTTAGTAGTGAAAAATTTCAACCCAAGAAATGTGAAACCATTTTAATTATATAATTACCAAATAATAACAGATTTTAGTTTATAAATACATTACTCTCATGACATTAAATAGTATTCTAGTATTATTTTTAGTAAAATGCAAAATTGATCGTAGACATTTAAGAGGTGCATGGTAGTGGATGTCTATGATTAAAGGCCTGCAGAGGCAGAGGCAGAGGCGGAGGCAGAAGCAAAATGACTGTAAGTTTGAAACTGCCTCAGCTATGCACCAAGTTCCAGGCAAACCTGGCTTAGATAATGAAATTATTTTTCAAACAATAATAATAACAAACACTAATATAAATTTAAACAGGTATGACATTAACCAATCATGACTATGTTTCAAAATTTATGCATATCTCAACTACTAAAAAGTTAGGCAAAACATGATAAAAAATTTTAGAAAAATTAATAATAATGAACAAGATTAACTTTGTTCCATTAGAGTTCACGTCCAGCATGGAATGAAGAAGAGAGTATAATAAATATTGTCTGTAACATCTGATACAGAAGGGAGCTAAGAGGACACCTAAACATAAAAATGTCAAGAAACTCTATTTAAATAACTGTATTAATAAAACTGGGACATTTTCTTCTATAGGCTAATGAGAGTTCTCAAGCTTTGTATATTCACAAAAGTGGAAAGTATATTCATGTTGAAGTGTGCTTTTTCATTTAACATTATTTTAGTTATCATTTTTCTTGTTTCTGTCTTGTCTTTTACACACTCATTCACCACAATCACCTTGCTCCCATGTCTTCTCTAGTGAAGATACCTGAAGACCAGTGTTAAACACTAATGCACGAAAAGTCATAGGAATAGAGGTGGCGTCTTTATTCTGTATTCTGTCGTCTTCCTAGTGAAGCGTCTGAAACCAGCTATAGCAGGGTCAATGCCCTGCCTCCTGCTCCACTCCAAGACTGATTTTTTTCTATGCTCCTTTATATTTCACAGAGAGATCTGATCACAAATTTAAGAAACAAAGAGAACTCACCTCCTTGGATATTTCTGCAGCGATATACATATCNTGAGACCTTCAACAACACAAGAAGTGGCCTGCTTGACTTGAGTAGGTAGGCAGATAAGTCAGTAACTGAGAAACTGAAGCTTGGGGTATAAAGGAAGACACTAGTGATTACAACCCTCTCAGAGCTGTTTCATTTCTTGAGCAGCACTGGCTGTCTCTCTCTGTGTTGTCTCCCTGGGGTGAGGAGTGCTGAAACAGCCAGGCCTCCTCCAAGTTTTGTTCATAACGTTCAATTTCCCTGGCTTGGGAAACCTCTTCAGTTCCCGTAAACACTGTGGTCACTATGAACAAAAAAAATCACAGCTTAGTCAGGCTCACATTCTTTTTGGATGAATCTCACTAAATAAGAAAGTCCTAACCTTTTGACTTTTGTAGCAAATGGATGTACACTGGCCATCAGACACAAAACTCACATGCATGGTGCACCTATACAAACACTCATTAGTGCTCTTACAACAACAACAACAACAAAGTCTCAGGACCAGATATGGGGTTAGTGCTGAGTTCTATCAGACCTTCAAAGAAGATCTAAGTCCAACTCTCCTCAAACTATTCCACACAATAGAAACAGAAGGTACTCTACCCAATTCATTCTATGAAGCCACATTATTTTGATACTTAAATCACACAAAGACCCAACAAAGAAAGAGAACTTCACACCAATTTCCCTTATAAATATCAACGCAAAAATACTCAATAAAACCCTCACAAACTGAATCAAAGAACATATCAAAACAGATCATCTATCATGATCAAGTAGGCTTCATCCCAGGGATGCAGGGCTGGTTTAATATACGGAAATCTATCAAAGTAATCTACTGTATAAACAAACACAAAGACAAAAACCACACGATCATCCCATTAGATGCTGAGAAAGCATCTTACAAAATCAACCTCCATTCATGATCAAAGTCTTGGAAAGATCAGGAATTCAAGGCCCATACCTAAACATAATAAAAGCAATCTACAGCAAACCAGTAGCCAACATCAAGCTAAATGGAAAGTTGAAGCAATCCCACTAAAATCTGTGACTAGACAAGACTGCCCACTCTCTCCTTACCTATTCAATATATTACTTGAAGTCCTAGCCAGAGCAGTTAGACACAAATGGAGATCAAAGGAATAAAAATTGGAAAGGAAGAAGTATATATACGTGACCCCAAAATTCCACAAGAAAACTCCTAAACTTGATAAACAACTTCTGTGAAGTAGATGGATATAAAATTAACTCAAACAAATCAGTGGCCTTTCTCTGCACAAAGGATAAGCAGGCTGAGGAAGAAATTGGGGGAACAACACCCTTCACAACCGTCACAAATAATATAAAACACCTTGGTTCGACTCTAACTAAGGAAGTGAAATACCTGTATGATAAGAACTTCAAGTCTCTGAAGAAAGAAATTGAAGAAGATCTCAGAAGATGGAAAGATCTCCCATGCTCATGAATTGGAAGAATTAATATAGTGAAAATGGCTATCTTGCCAAAAGCAATCTACAGATTCAATGCGATCCCCATCAAAATTACAACTCTATTCTTCACAGAGTTAGAAAGGGCAATTTGCAAATTCATCTGGAATAACAAAAAACCTAGGATAGCAAAAACTATTCTGAATATTAAAAGAACCTCTGTTTGAATCACCATCCCTGATCTAAAGCTGTACTACAGAGGAATTGGGATTAAAAACTACATGGTATTGGTACAGTGACAGAGAGGTAGATCAATGGAATATAATTGAAGACCCAGAAATGAAATCACATACATATAGTCACTTGATCTTTGACAAAGGATCTAAAACCATCCAGTGGACAAAAAAAATCATTTTTAAGAAATGGTGCTGGTACGACTGGCAATTAGCATGTAGAAGAATTAGAATTGAATCATTCTTATCTCCTTGTACAAGGCTCAACTCTAAGTGGATCAAGAACTTCACATAAAACCAGAGACACTGAAACTTATAGAGGAGAATGTGAGGAAAAGCCTCAAAGATATGGGCACAGGGGGAAAATTCCTGAACAGAACACCAATGACTTTTGCTGTAAGATCAAGAACTCACAAATGGGACCTCATAAATTGCAAAGTTCTGTAAGGCAAAGGACACTCTTAATAAGACAAAAAGACAATGAACATATTGGGAAAAGATCTTTACCAATCCTAAATCAAGAAATTGGACTCCAGAAAACCAAATAACCCTATAAAAATGTGGTACAAAGCTAAACAAAAAATTCTCAACTGAGAAATACTGAATGGCTGAGAAGCACCTAAAACAAAAGTTCAACATTCTTAATCATCAGGGAAATGCAAATCAAAATAACCCTGAGATTCCACCTCACACCAGTCAGAATGGCTAAGATCAAAAACTCAGGTGACAGCAGATCCTGGAGAAGTTGTGGAGAAAAAGAAACATTCCTCCATTTCTGGTGGGATTGCAAGCTGGTACAAACATTCTGGAAATCAATTTGGCAGTTCCTCAGAAAACCATACATAGTACTACCCATAGATCCAGCAATACCACTCCTAGAAATATACCCAGAAGATGCTCCAACTTGTAATAAAGGCACATGCTCCACTATGTTCTTAGCAACCTCATTTATAATAGCCAGAAGCTGGAAGGAACCCAGATGTCCCTCAACAGAGGAATGGAAACAGAAAATGTGACACGTTTACACAATGAAGTACTACATACCTATTAAAATCAATGAATTTATGAAATTCTTAGACAAATTGATGGATCTGGAGAATATCATCTTGAGTGAGGTAACCCAATCACAAAAGAACACATATGATATGCACTCAATCATAAGTGGATATTAGGCCATAAGCTCAGAATACCCAAGGTACAATTTGCAAAACACATGAAACTCAAGAAAAAGGAAGACTAAAGTGTGGCTACTTCAATCCTTCTTAGAAGGGGGAACAAAATCCCCAAGGAAAGATTTACAGAGACAAAGTTTGGAGTGGAGACTGAAGGAATTACTATTCATAGCCTGCCCCACCTTGTGATCCATCCCATAAACAACCACCAAACACAGACACTATTGCAGATGCCAACAAGATTTTGCTGATAGGAGCCTGATATCAGCTGTCTCCTGAGAGGGTCTGCCAGTGCCTGGAAAATACAGAAATGGATGCTCACAGTCATCCATTGGACAGAGCATAGGGTCCCCAATGAAGGAGCTAGAGAAAGTACCCAAGGAGCTTAAAGAGTTTGCAGCCCTATAGGAGGAACACTAATATGAACTAACCAGTAACCCCTGAGCTCCCTGGGACTAAACCACCAATCAAAGAAAATACATGCTGGGACTTTTGTCTCTTGCTGCATATGTAGGCAAGGATGGCCTAGTTGGTCATCAATGGGAAGAGAGGCCATTGGTCTTGTGAAAATTCTATGCCTCCGTATAAGCGAATGCCAGGGTCAAGAAGCTAAAGTGGGTGGTTTGGGGAGCAGGGCAAGCGGGGAGGTGATAGGGGATTTTCGGAGAGGAAAACAGGAAAGGGGATAACATTTGAAATGTAAATAAAGAAAGTATCTAATAAAAAAACAGTAATTTTTTGAGCAATCCGAGAATCACACAGAGATGGAGATGGGCTGACAGGAATGACTGAATGGGGTTGGGTCTCTTTTCATATTACCAGCATGGCCTTCAGTTCCAAACTCAGCTGAAAAATTAAATGAAATGAAAGGAAGGAAGGAAGGAAGGAAGGAAGGAAGGAAGGAAGGAAGGAAGGAAGGAAGGAAGGAAGGAGACATTTTAGTGAATCCCTTCACTGGGATTCATCTCATACTTCTATAACAGTTTCTACAGGACAGTTTCTCCAAGTCCACACAGTAATCCTAAGCTACTTACTAACAACAGCTAGAGAAGTTGTGTAAAGTTGTTACAGTGTGCATCAAATACATGTGAAAGTTATTGTTTGCACCATTGATAGGAGTCTTCCACTAGGTGATGACAAATTGCTCTTTCTCTGGCTTATGTGGAAATGATTTCCAGTTCATGTGGATTCCTCAAATTTTATGACAGTAAAATAAAAACCTGACACAAAGTATTTGGAAAAAAATCATTGAAGCTGCACATTTGGGAGCTAAAGACATGAGCTAAAATTAGGCTGTCTTCTCAACTTATGTGTACAATGTTCTAAACAGCCAGAGTTGATATAAGGATCTTAAGCTGGCTAAGTCACTGGTAGTATTTTTGCTCAAGGAAGAAGAAAGGCAAATGCCTGCTAATGAAGGAACCAAAGTGCAGCCACAAAGACTGTTCCTAGTTCTGAGTCATGGGAAGTAATAGGCACTCACTGTAGAAAGCAGCTTCTCTGATCAAGGTTGAGAGTAGCACTAATCTGTGGATAGAAACATGAATATTTTAAAGGAAACTTGACAATACATCATAGGGTTCCTCTCTAGGACCTACTGACCTACAGATGAGAAGTATTGACAAGGTGATAATGCTGGGTATGAATCTTCCCTTGTGCAGTTAACCTCAAGTCTGAACTGAAAACAGTTGGTTCCCACTGTTCCCACTCTAACAATCCTGCCAACATTGTGCCAGGCATTCCACTTTTCCTTTTGCCCAAAAGTCATAGAAGAAACTGATAATAACGTCACTGGTCTTTCTCTGCACTTTGAGTGGCAAAACTTCAGGAAGGAGAGAAATTGAGTCTTTATGTACACATCAGAGGGACTGTTATATAACAGTTTTCTCCCAGATCAAAATCTTTCACCTTAGAGGAAATCATGTTAAGACATACGGTGGTAAAAAGGATTCAGAATAGCATGTTATTCTAAGAATGGGGGAAACCACCTATATTGCCTGGAGGATCATTAAGATTAGGAAGTGAACAACTTAGAGACTTCAGGAAGTCCCTGAACCCAGTATAATAGTGTACTCTCCCCACCAAAATATGCAGGCTGTCAGTCATGTTCATATGAACCCTAGAACAAGCTAAATACACTTAGAATAAGTAGAGATGAACCAAGTTGTCCTGAAAAGGCTCAGAGCCACTGAACTTCCTCAAGGGGCCACTCTCCAATGTGTTGGACCTGCAGACTGAATGGTACTCCAGGTTGCTAGCTGTTGTGAGATGTTACTCCCTTTAGCATGGAGTGGGAACATTCCTGAGTTTGGGTCATTTCTGCTCCTGTAAGTAATGGTTCATCAATATTCTTATAAGAACCACAATAAAAATGCCAAATGTTTCATCAAATTGGACTTTGGTTGTATCTGAACTTTGGCCTGGGGTGAGTAGATATTTATTCACATCTCCCCAGGAGTATTGTCCTACAATGTAGGATATAGGAGAGTTCCACTCCACTGTATATAAGTAGATTTGACAATGTCATTCTTGTCCTCATTGCACTGCATTTGTTAATTGTATCTATGTATCTATATCTGAATCTCTCTCTCTCTCTCTCTCTCTCTCTCTCTCTCTCTCTCTCTCTCTCTGTCTCTCTCTGTGTGTGTGTGTGTGTATGTGTGTGTGTGTGTCTGTGTGTGTGTGTGTCTGTGTATGTGTGTGTGTGTCTGTTTTGTGTCATATCAGATCACTACAGATAAAGTATTATATAAAGAGAATAAATGCAGTACTGACCTTTCTGGAAGTTTGGAAATCCAAGACCTAATCTTTGGTATTTGATGTGTTTTTCCCCTTTCTTTCTGTATCTTATTACAAGAAAGGGTGCTCTTCAGAGACTAAGCCAGGTGTTTCTAAAATCTAGCACTTTTATTCAAAGATTTGGAGTAAATGCTCATGCAGATTTTTATAGAGGCAGTGAAAATTTATTCACAGCAAAATGACAGTACAGATAAGAATGCAATATTGTGAGAAGCAACTGTGGGCCTTATAGTAAAGGAATTCACAGGCTCCAGGTTTTGCTTGGAGTTTCTTTCATGGAGTTCAAGAACAGGAGCTGTTTTGTTGAAGGGATGTAACATAAGCAAGTCTTTATTTCAATGTATGGGCTTAGATTATGGAAGCATTTACTCCTCATGTATGTCCCTTTCCATAGAGAAATTTACTTTGATTATATACACACAGGTATACATAGGAAGGAGGTGGTGAACAGAATATCCATCATAAAAGTTCACTTTAAAGACAAAGTTTGTCTGAATGTACATTTACTCAAACAAGTCTAGGCTGGATCACACCATCTTTCATGGTATCAAGAAGGTTCTATGACATATTTGACTATTAAAAAGATTTTACTGAAGGTATTTCTAAGGACAGTAATCATTTCCAAGGTTCACAGCATATATATTTGCAATCTGGTGTATGTGGCTGCCCATGAAGCCAATAGGTTTCAGGTGTATTGTTTGAAGAATGTTGAATGTACACAGTAGGTGTGGATAATGGTCTCTGGCTGGAAAGTGCATTGTGGTTATAGGACAAGTGGAGTTTCAAGGTGCTAAACAATAGTCTCTCTCACCCTCACAATCTAGAAGAGCAAGCTAAAGCAAAACAAATAATAAAAACCAACAGAATTTCCTTGCACAAATGCTTTGCAGTGACACTAATCTATTGATGAGAAGTGACTGTGAATTAAACACATCCCAATAAACTCTATTTACTCTAGAACTCAATTCTTGCTTCAGGTACATGGCCAGCCACCTCACCCATCTCTACCATTCAACCATGGGCAAAATGAACCCATTGTTCCTTCAGTTGCTTTATCAAATAAGTCTTCAAAGCAGTGAGAAATGTAAGCAATACTCTAGAAAGGCCTCTGTGAGAATATCAATTTCTTAATTCCCTTGATTTCCATTATCATAAGCCTTCTTCATTTGGCTTTAAAGATTTGCAGTGATTTTATTCGACTCTGGAATTGAAGTTGGGGTTTCTCACTGTTAAAAATAGTATGTCCCACCCTAAACACCACATTCTGGGGATTTTTTTTCCAATACCTAAACTCTATAGTGCATTCACATGACTCAGCATCGCGGGTGTGAAGACTTGATTCTGTTCTCAGCATATTATTTTTGGAACTATGCTCAAGGCCGAGTTCTACCTTCTCCCGCATCTTATTAATACCTTGACATTCATGGACAGAATAGACAGCCTTTGTTCCTGAACATGCTTTGTCCTTACACATCATATTAGGTTTCTGTAATCTCCAGCTTTGTCTGAGGGTCACTATTTATTTTAAAGAAACCCTCAAATGTTTAAATGATACTCTCAACGTCACAGTGCTTTACAGAAGTTGTGTGGATTTTTTTTTATGTTTTAGGTATAAAAATTGCAAATTGAACAGTTATAGAAGTTATAGAGACAACAAATGAATTTAGATATAGAAAATGTGTAAAGAATATAAGAAAACATCATTTCCTAGAATTAAGAGATAGTCTTTATAGGACTAGTATTTCAACAGGCCTATGCACATTTATTTTCTGTAATTGAATCTTATCTCCACAAAAAATATCATTGGCATCCATTTTATCAGAAGTATGGTTCCAGAGAGGTTCTTCTGACTGACGGAGTCTGGGTTGAGTGACTTTCCTTCACCTTCTAGCATTGATGACCTTAAAGAAGAAAACAGTGAAGTCAGATCAGTTGGAATGCAGTTGGTTCCACACTTTTCTTGCTGACTATTCACCATGAGTGCCATATGTCCTTTTCTCACTCTGACCTTAAATACATCTCTGTTCTTGGAGTCAGCTTTGTTCCCTTGCTTGTAATTGTAAAATTAGCAAGTCACTCCTGCAGCTTGAGCAATGGTCAAAGAGCAGGGTGTGTTACAGAGGTATAGCGGAAACGAAAGTGTTGCAAGGCCTGAGGTAAGGATTGAGTTGCAGAGTTTCATTGAACAGGGAAGTTGGGAAGAAGAGAAAAGAGGCTTTGCTGCCATTGGAGGATTGGAATTTTGTCAAATGGCTGATGGTTTAGAGAACACTGGTAGTGTAAGAGCATTTCTACGTGAATGAAGAAGTCATCACTTATGTTTCTTTTGTTTACATTATAATAGTGATGTATGTGTGTGTGTCTCTGTATGTGTGTTTAAATAGAAAACCACACAGATGTGTGTAAATATGAAATGTGGGGTAGATACTTGTACCTTGTTGTTTTGGATTGCCCTGGTGCTGTTTGTATTTTGATGTTAATCCTGCTTCCTCAAGAGGAGTTGCCCCAACAAGGAGTAGATTATATACTTAGGTGATTTCATGTGAACCTTCTCATTTTAACTTGTCAAATAAAAACTAGATCCAGTGATTTGGCAGTGGAAAGGAAATTTGAGGCTGGAGGTTTTAGAGAACCTGAAGAGAAGAGAGAGGTAGATGAGGAGGAGGAGACAGAGGAAGAATGAAGAATAGGAGGTGGAAGAAGGATAGAACAGAGCCATGTGGCCTGGAGAAGCCACAGTAGTAAGGGATCTCATAGATGGAGAAAAGAGTTGTGTAGTGGTATATCTGCCCAATCTAGCTGTGCAGCTTATAAGTATTATAACTGAGTGGTGTGGCATGGTCTTTGAACTAGCTTATTGTGGTTGGACATTACTGCAACTCCTTGTTATCTGATTTCCTCAAGGCATCATTGGACAATTATGATTTCTGTCCACGATCCTCTGCAACGGAATGTATTGGCATCTTATAAATGAATACTCTGAGGTTGTTTTTTTAGTATTTGGCCAATTTGAAAAATTTGAGTCAGCATTTGACACAAACACCTTGATGTTCTTGTCAAATAGACAGTCTGGTTTTATAAATCTGATAGTTTTCTTTTAAATCAATTAGTTAAACATATAAAAATAGTTGAGTCTTTCTGCATTTGTTTTCCTTGTTATGTTTAGAAACTCTTATTAAAAATAATGGAAGGAAGCTTATATGTTAAATGAGCAAACCTTACTTTTTCCTCCACCTATTGGATTTACTACATATTGCCAATAGTCATGCTTTACTAGAGTATTAAAAAGTATATGATTCCTAGGAAAATTGGTGTTTCCTAGAGCACGTACCTGCATGTAACTGTGCCTTCCAGACCTCAGCTGGCACCCATCTTTAGTGGAAGTCAATTCAAAGCAGACAAGTCTAAGTTTACTGCCTGGTTCACACCTGACATTGGTGAGTCGTCCATAAACTACCACTTCCATTTTCCCTGTATTATCTTCAATTCCATAGTAAATGAATTTATTCCTCTCAGTTTTCTGAAAAAGCAAATTAACATTGAATCTTCTAGCAAATATATCAAATCTCATCACATCTATGATAAATAAATTATGTCAACATAGACCTGTCCCCAACAAGGCAACTATGGTTCTTAGTTTTAGAATTGGAGGTACAAGTGCCAGTGAGATGGCTCAGTGGGCAAGGGTGCTCATGTTCAAACTGGATGACCTGGGCTCAAGTACCAGGACTCATGGTAGAAGAACACATTCCTGAAACTTGTCTTCCTATTAGTTTCATGGCCTTTGTGTTTCTTCTCAATCTTCATAGATAAAAGAAATAAATTCTGAAAAAATACAATTACAGGAACTATATAGTTTATGCTGTTCCAGTGAACACATCTTTTCTTAGAAATCACTCCTGATATTTTATTTGTGAGCCAAGCCTTTAATGACTAAATCATCTCTCCAGCCTTGAAAACCACTCTTAAGTTTTACCTGTTTGTGGTCTTTATCTACTGGGTGTCTTTAGGAAATATCACAATCTTTCTAAGCACCAGTAGTTACATATCAGGATAGCTGATATTTCTTAAGTATCTTATGAAAAGGATCAAAAATGAATAAAACAAAACAAAACCAACAGAAGTAAACAACAAAACCATCTGATTACCATTGCAGTTTGTAGGGACATCCAAGAGGGCTGAGAAGTAATTACTTGTTACTTGTGGTTCATTGTGAGGTTGGGGAACATTATTGTAAGTCCACTTTTTTCACTTTACTTAACTTTTGTTGAAAATAAAGTTATTTTCATATGATGAATTCTGATCATAGTTTCCCTTCACCTACCTCCTCACAGATATTTATCCCAAACTGACATCTCTACATTTTTCTCACAAATGAAAAAACAACAACAACAACAACAAACAGACAATTTAAAAAGACAAAGCAACAAAAATAAAACAAAGCAAACTAACAGACAAAAAAAGAAATGAAGAAATAGCAGAAGAAATAGAAACACAGACACATCCACAGATATATAGACACATATGCACACAGATGCACATACAGGTATATATATATATATATATATATATATATATATATATATATACACACACATGCACACATACATGCATGCACATGCACATACAAGCACACATGCATGCATACAAACACAACTCCTTTAAAAAAGGATCACAATTTCTCACTGCACACCTTGATTCACTCTAAATCTCACAAAGGTTAAGTCACTACAGAATTAAGTTCTGGTGTTTTCATTTGTATCCCACTTACTTTACTTATTGTGTAGCCAAATGTACCAGCACAGCCACAGACAGCATACATAAAAAGTAAAACTCATAACTGTATTCATATATATGGAATTTTAAAATTACACCTTAAGCAAGCATACAAATGAATTGATGTATTGGCACTTAAAAATACACTCCAAAGTTGTAGAAATCCCTAAATTCCCCTAATTTCATTGTGTTCAGTTACAAACTCCAAAATTAAAACTTTCCTGTTAAACTCCCCTTTTATTATTTAAAACAATAGTCACTTTTTCAAAAGATCTGGATAGAAGGAGAAAGAATAAGAGAATGAGAACACATTAAAAATATAATCTGTCCCTGTCTTGAATAACCAAAAAAAGAAAGAAAGAAAGAAAGAAAGAAAAGAAAAGAAAAGAAAAGAAAAGAAAAGAAAAGAAAAGAAAAGAAAAGAAAAGAAAAGAAAAGAAAAGAAAAGAAAAAAGATATACTCCTGGCTTGTTGGACATCGAAACATTCTAAGGCAGAGGAATCTCTTTGGCTTCATAATCTCATCTTCTCAAACTGTATCAAGGCTAGGAGTGTGGCTCTTTATTCACAATTGAGATGTCCCTAATACAGGTAAGGAAGCTATCAAAGAAAATTTAAAAAGAAAATGTGCTATAAACTGAACAGTGTCTGGGACTAGAGTGGCTATAGATAGATTGTCCTAGACAGGAAAATGCCAAAATTTATTGATAAATCTCTTTTGTTTTTGTTTTTTTTTGTTGTTTGTTTGTTTTTAAAGAATTTTCCTGGTGGACCATGGAAATCCCAAAAGTGAGGAAGCCTTGCCTGGTCTCCTTCTGCTATGGAAGGCAATGATTTCCTGTGTTAAGTAAATGGAGCAAATTCCAGTTGAACAACTTTAAACCTAAAATCTCACATTACAGAGGACATTTTACAAGTAATGCAATGGCTTACCTTAATTACTAAGTATTCTCCATTCACAAATGTCCCCTTTGCTTGTGAGAAAAGATGAGAAATTTTAGGAGTTGCATTAGCTCTTTGCCTCAGTGTATTTGAGACCACCATTGTCTGGTTAACATTCACATCAGACACACAGGAAGCTCTGTGTATCTCCAGATATCCATTGTACCCAAAATAATCTGATATGGCAATGATATTTCTTGGGATGAACTTGCTCTTTAGAGCAGTGTCAAAAACCTTCACTCTGAAGAACTCAGTTTCAGTAGCCACTGTAGCATGAAACATCCTTTTATCTTCTTTCAGATCATATGTAAATGGTTCTGTTACTTTCAACACCATCACTTGTTTGGGAACTTGATGGTGACCTTCTTCCTTAGCAGGTTCCTTTGGTGCATTTCCTCTCCTTGGTGTCTACATAAAACACACATATGATAAAATCATAAGTTCAGATAGATCATAAGAACAATCCAACTGAATAGATTGGAAAGGATAAAAACAGTGGTGGCTATATTACAACGCAGCTAAAGGAAGAAATATATCTTTACCTAAATATTTATTTACAATTTACCTAAAACCACAACCTAGTGATTATTCTCTCTCTCTCTCTCTCTCTCTCTCTCTCTCTCTCTCTCTCTCTC
>NW_018391695.1:55276-68522 GCF_900095145.1 Mus pahari
TCTCTCTCTCTCTCTCTCTCTCTCCCCTCTCCTCTCCTCTCCTCTCTCCCTCCCTCTTTCTCTCTGTGTGTCTGTGTGTCTGTGCATCTGTGTGTCTGTCTGCCTGCCTGTCTGTCTGGAGTTAAGGAAATAGAAACTACTCATTACTCATGATATTGTAGACACCATGATAACATATTTCTTCTCATAAATTCAAGATTGAAATTTTGATTTTTTTCCAGGACAAGCCAATTATTAAGACTGGCAACTGAAAGCACATTTGACTTATTCAACATTCTTGCCCTTAATCACATGGAAATCTATCTCCATGCCATTCGAAATTCTTCAAATATCTTGTTATTTAGCATATATGGAATGTTTTTGGATTATTTCTTCAATAGAAACGAGTATAAGAGCATTATCTGAATTCATTCCTCCAGATACAGAATTGTCTGTGCAACATATTGAAAACTTCCTGTTCAGACTCCTAAAAGTCAATTTCCTCCTTGGCTAGTCCGTTTGTCATCTACATCCTACCTTGATGAAACTGTGCTCTCCACACACTAACTTTGGTTGCTTGTCAATTGTTTTCAGGTGAAAGCAGAAGAGTTGGAGTTTATCTCCTTCCTTACAGCTGATGTTGTGCCAGTTTCCATTCCCCACCACTTCTATACTTCCGGAACCATCTTTTATTTCGTAGATTGTGTTCTTTTGGTTCACTGTTTTCTGCAAAAGTAAGATTAACATTCATTTTCTGAAAGTTATCTCATCCACAGCCATTATTATACATTCAAAAAGATTATGTACTTGAAAAAAAATCATAAGAAAATATGAAACCTGTGAAAAACATAGGCAAACAGGTATCTTCAGTGATGTATTCCTAAGGAATTTTTATTACTTTTGTGAACATCTTATATGCTCTGGTCCCAAGGGTTGAACATTATTAATGAGGACATAGCTGGTCCACAGTCAAGTCAGCCAACACACAGTTTATTCAAAGTTTCAACTTCTTTTAAAGGTAAAGCAGAAAAGATTTCCTCACAGTTTCCCACCAGGTGCTGTTTTCCTAGCAATAGCTTATCTTGGTTCAAAGTGACCCAAATGTGCTTGCAGCCTGAGACATCTGCCTGCAGTCCACCTCTGAGATGTGATGTTTACTTAAACTATAAACAAAGTTACTTTCTCATGAGAGAAGGAAAAACATGGCCATTTCCTCAGGACTGCAGTTACTTGGAAGAACAGCAGGATTCCCTCCTTGAGAAAGTGTGCCTCCTCCCTTTCAGTCTGCTGAGAGTGACAAAGATCCCAGGTTTCCTCACAGCTAGCAAGCTGGGAGCAGTCTCCTCATGCCAGTTCTCTACAACTCTAATGAGTTGCTTTCTTGATCTGGAGATTTCTTCCTGGAAGTGCTAGGACAATAAATGTTATTCCTGTTTTTCACTGCTTCTTATTCCTCGACAGCCTGGATTCCCAGTAAATTACCTGAGATCACTGGAATCAGACCTCAGGCATCTTCCTATCTTCTGCTTGCAAAGGGATGAGTGGACATTTGTTCCTTATGTTCATTTATTCAATAGTTTACAGGGAATCTCCAGAACAGGTTAAGATTCCCATAACTCACTCACTTAGAACATCTTCCTATCTTTCTACAGTATCATGTAGAACATGTAGAAAGTAAGCCAATGTTCGTATTTATACTGTATTGAATATTACTCACGCTATTGCTAATAAACTTTTCAACTCTGCTTACGTGCATAGTCTGTAAAGGGTATACAGTAAAGCAATGGATTTTTTTAAAAGGAGCTTTTAGGAAAGTCAGAATAAAGAGCCTTAAATCTGCCAAGTAAGACATTCGTTGAGTTCACCAACATTATCATTTTTTTCTAAATTCTAATATCCTGAATTTTGACATTGATACATCAAAGAGATACCGGTATATATCTAGTAAGTCTAGAAATCTAGTGAATCTAGAAAAGTAGGTTGATTTGCCTCCAAAATGTCATTTCATATAGTAGTTCTCAGTTGCTATGCTAATCAGAAATAACTAGTTAATTGAACAACATATAATAATCTACACTAAATGCTTAAATCTACTATATGTAGAGACAGTGAATTCATTTTATTGAATGGTTTTGACTTGAAGAGTTTGCCATCTAATTTATATATAACTCCAAAATTGTCACAGTCAATAGTTGCACCTTTTTAGGTAAATTTTTAAAATCGTCTCCAATTTATACTGTATTGAGCATTACTCAAGCTATTACTCATAAATTCCTCAATATGTTCATATGCTTATTGTGTGAAGAGTATGCCATAAAACAATGGATTTTTTCTTTTTTAATCTATCTATCTATCTATCTATCTATCTATCTATCTATCTATCTATCTACCTACCTATCTATCTATTTTTACACTCCAGATTTTTATCTCCCCCACCCCATCTACCCTCTGATTTTTTAAAAGAAGCTTTTGTTAAAAGACTACTAAAGAGCCATAAAGCTGCCAAGAGAAAGAAATGAGTAAGTGTTGTGTATTTGCATAGAGCTCCAAATGGAAACTGTAAGCATGGCACCACTCTGTGCCCTGTCACATTCCTGCTCACTGTGGCTGAGGGTAGGTATTTGTAAGTAGTAAAATGAAGTATCTTGTAAATCATTTCCAGAGAGCTCTCTCAGATCTATCTTAGGGAGTTGAGTGTTAAAAGATCACCCAATCTTATTCCCTAATCTATTTGATGATTTCTCTTTTTATCCCTAGCCAAGGTAGAGTCTTGTGTTGCAATACTGTCATTAAGCACTAAATGAAAAATTATTATGTAAATTGTTTGTTTCCAGGTGTTGCTGGAGGTTAAAAAAAACAAGTTTTTCACACCTTACCTTGTGTAACATAAACAATCCATAGAACACTGCTCCAGCAGTACCCTTTTGAATATCACAGATCTTAGGACTGACATTTGCACTTCTGATAATACTGTTGGGCACTTCAATCATTTGGTCAGGAGCAGCCTCTAACACAGAGGAAGCCTCACTGATCTCTAGGATGCCTTTGCTCTCCAAGTAATTGGATATGGTGATAAAATTCTTTTTTGTGAACTTCTCTTTCAAGCCGATGTTAAAAACTTTCACATGGAAATACTGGCTCACTGTAGCCACTGTGGCATGAAACATGTTCTTTACTCCATGTTGTGGTGATCCATATTCAAATGGGTCTGTTGCAGTGAGCACCCTCACTGTCAGGGGTTCTGATTGGAGAACAGCACCTCTGGGAATGTTCTGGTTCTGGGGTTTTGATTTTTGGTTCTGTGTTGAACAAATACACGGATTTAAATATATAAGTTTAGCATCAAATACAAATTAACCTTTACATGAGACAAATCTCAATCTCAACATTGTTCCTAACAATTTCTATGAAATTGTAAAACTAAAAATAAGTTAAACAGGAATTCTTTAGTTGAGCAAAAGGCCAATGAATTAAAGCAAGGGGCTCCATCCACTGACATTTAAACACTCTCAATGAAAAGAAGAGTTACTTTCTAACATGAAGAAAAGTGTTGAATATAAACACAGAACATGCTTTGAGAACTATTTTATGGAGTACTTAAATAGAATTATAATTAATTCAAATAAAATCTTTACACTATGGCCAAAGCAGATAAAATGGAAAATTAAATGTTGTTGAAAATAGAGAATAATTATCATATACCCTAAAAGTGTCAAAGTTCTTTAGCTACCATTGAATTCACTGTGGGTAATTTTGAGGATACAAATCACAGTATATCTCCACAAGATATATCAATCTTCTATTATTAAATGATCAAAAATATTAGCTGTCTCACCGCTACTTCTTTTTTTTTTATTTTTCACCTTTTTTATTATTATTTTCTTTATTTACACACCGCTACTTCCTTTAAATAGGCTCAAGTAGAGTTATTTGGTTAGAGTCATGTCCTTAAACATGGATAGAGAGTTTTCCTCAACAGCAATGATTTGTGGAACCTGAGAGATATTGGTAGGATATGATCTCTTTTCTGTATCGTGATCTGAGCTCGCTGGATTTCAATGCAGTATTTTAATGGAGAGAAGATTGTCTAACTATGAGACAATATGCAAAGTAACAAAAAGCTATGAACTTCATAGATTTTTTTGTATATGGAGATAGTGTTGCTGTCTCCACAGACTCAATTGGATCTAATTTTTTGATTAGTGCAACCAATTAGTATAACATAAAAAACCCAAACAAAACAAAACAAAGCAAAACAAAAAAACAAAAAGTAATACAATTAATGGTGGTGATTATATAAGTAAATAAATAGCAACAACTAGATTTAAATTAAAAGAAATTTATTGGATATGTATAAAATAAATTAGTGTGCTGTCATGAAAACTACGAAATGAGCCTTAAATGCCCACATTTAAAGGATATTCATTGAAGAAGAAAAAGAGTTTGTGGTAGTAGTCTATAATGAATGATTTAATAAAGAAACACAAGTACTGATGTCATCCTTGAATATAATATTCCTTTTAATTTAGGGACTTGGAAAGACAGTCCTGATATGTAAAATTGGAAAAACAAGTAATAGACTAGTAACTATTGAAACATGTTACACTAGAAACTTTTCCTAAACAATTATAAAAAATCGAAAAAAATGCAGAGAAAAACAGTTATAAAATCAGAATGGTAAGTTCTGCAGTGAGTATAAATTGCTTCTTTTTTTGCTTGACTGATTGATTATATTTCCTCAAGTTTGTTAAAAAAAATGAGGGACGGAAGAAGGCAGGATGGAGAGAGGAAAGTGACCTTAGAGAGAACAGATGGTGACACTGTTGTGGTGTTTCTTCTGTGACAAATCATTTATTTCCTCCTATGCATACTCAGGAAAATGAAGAGGCGCCAATCATCCCCTTTCCCATATGTTATTAAGCTAACATTGAATCTGATGAAATATTTGACAAGTCTAAATTGAAGGTAGCTTGACCTGGAAAAAATAATCAGGAGAGAATAAATTGCAGCTCATCCCTTTCACTCATGGTTCCTGGTGAATGGCCCCTTTTCCTGGACTCCCACACATGCTTTGACTTCCCTCACTATGCTAATTTTCCTCTCCAAGTATTGGCTTTTCCCCTATTATCTTTATTTAATCCTTTTTTTTTATACAACATATACTGATCATGGTTCCATTCCCTCAACTTCCCCAGATTCTCCCCTACACCCATTCACCTTCCTGTACTTTCTCCCACTCTCAAAAAATAAAATAAAAAGAGAAAAAAACAAAAACAAAGCCAAAGAAAACAGAAAAGAAGAATCACAAGCAAAACAAAATAAATAGCCCCACAAATAACATGTGGAGTTCATTTTGTGTTGGCCAACTACCCCTGGCTATGGGAACTGTTCTACCCTGTGGTTGATATCATCTGATGGAGAAAACACATTTTTCTATTTTGTAGTATATATCAACTGAATATAGCTTTATTGTTAGGCATGGGATTCTGCTTCCTCTTCTGCTTTTTCTCCACTTCCTCTTCTCAATTGTGGGACCCCCATCTGGCTTGAATATTTGCTCTTTTAATGTGTGCCACTACAGTCTCTCAGTTCATATTTGCATTAATCCTGTTTATGTGGAAAAATATGTTTCCTTGGAGTCATCCTTCCCTTTCACCTAGATCCCCAAGTCTTGAGGAGACAGATTTAATGAAGATATCCCATTGAGGAATGAGTGCTCTAAAATCTCTCACTGTGTGTACATAGGCTAGTTGTGGGTCTCTGTGTCAATTCCCACCTATGGCAAGAAGCATCTTTGATGAGAGCTGAATGAGGCACGGCTCTATAGGTATGGCAACATATTAGGATTCATGTTATTGCCATGTTCCTTTAGTAGAATAATAGTAGTAGGTTTTCTCCTAGGCACATGACCTATTTAGTCTCAGATTCTTGACCCCCTTTGAAGTGTCTGGTATGGGTTCCATTTCTTGGAGTGGGCCTTAATCCCAATCAAAAAAGGGTTAGATACTCCCATTTCAGTTGTATTATTTCTTTGTTTTCTGACCTCTAAGCCTCACAAGGTATTTATCAGAGCTTTAACTGGACAAGACAGCCTCCATCTATCCTCCTTAACTGTGCTGATCCTTTCATATTTCTGACACTCGAGAAATCTTAGGTTTGTAAGTATCTATAGGAAAAATAGGGAAATCACAATCTTAAAAATAAACAGCAAAGCTGAAAAACAAATATTAATTCTGGGTCATAACTGGTAATAGTACAAGAGTATATTATCCAGTTAAGCACTATCCATTTCCATCCCAGAGTGGATAGGAATTCTGGAGGGATATATTAAAGATAGAGCAAAATACCAACACTTGAATTCAGAGGATAGATGGGTTTAGACACTTACAGAACTTTAAGATGGAATGGCTACACAATGTGTCAACTGTTCTGAAGAAGTGAGTACCCTGATATGCATTTAAAAAAGTCAGCAGGTTTGGTGTATAAAAGAAAGATATGTGAGAGTACAGAGAGGAGAAATGGAGTCCATTGCTTCTGACTCTTTGCTTGCTTCATCCTACCTGGGATCAAAACAAGCAGACAAACTCCTCATTGACAGAGGTAACAAGTTCATTAAGCATTTCATCTAAAGGAAAGGTTATGAGTCAGCAAATTCTATATTTGTATTACATATTTTTGTGTCTGTTTCTGTCCTTGCATGATGATCTATATCATATTCAGTATCTGTGTATGTTTGATTAATTAAATCTCAGGGAGAAGTGGGGGACATGGTCAGAATTTCAAGACCTGTTCCTGATATTTGGATTGAAGAAATGAAAGGGGAACAGAAAGCTTGTACCTTAGCCGAAGGAATGGTAGATGAAGCCGACGATGAGATGTGGATTATTGGTGACTGGCACCTGGCTGTGGTTTCTTCACAACAGGGAGGCTGATCTGGTTCCTTAGACACCTTGTTTTTCTTCACTCCAGTCTTTTCTTTCATCATACCTTTTCTTTTCTGAAAGTATATCCACTGCCATATTAATGAGTCTAATCAATTGAGCATAGTGTGTCTTCATTATTAGGTAGTGGATTTATTATGACTGAATATGTTGAGAACATGAAGGAGTAGCACCCACCCTCTGGCCAGGTCTAAAATATGATCATTAATAGTCATAAAATGGTGTGTATAAGTGGTTTTGTCAAATAAATGGAGAAGAAAAGTTATATGAACAATTTTTTTTCTATTTTTACTTCTATGGTAGGACACATTTTAATTTTAACTAGAAAACTGGGTGTATGTAAATATACAACCATGTCTCAACCTGCTTTTCAAGTTCAGGAGATCTCTAGTAGGAGTGAACACATATTAATGCCACATGATCAGTTATCCTGTGCTTTAATAAAAGCCTGAAGAGAAACTGGTACAGCAGTGAGTTCATGATAGCCTGAGCAGGGGGAAGAGGAGTCACCTCTGCCTGTCTGGACTGCCAGCCCACCACTGTTCCACAGGCTCACCTTGGCTGTAGAAGTCCGTGCCTGAGCTGTGGAAGTCTCCCCTCTTTCAGATGCTAACATGTGGCTTGTAGTTGATGTAGGTGTTGCTGGACCTGCTTCTTGCTTATTTATTTCCAGTGATGTTTCTCCTATTACTAGAATGGGGAGATTTTTCTTATCACAACAAATGCATGAACAAGAAAGCCACAGAAAGCAAAATAGATGGTCTTTCTTCCCTTTCCTCTCTGCTGCTTTTATATTGGTGCTTATTCCATAGCTTACTCTAGCGACACAGCACAAAAGGCACAAGCTTTGATACCATCTTCCACTAGTCAATGTTTTCCTTACCTGTCCCATAGAAAATTAGAAAACCCTTTGTGCTTGTGATTCCCATGTACCTCAGCCAAGCTTTCCTCATTTCCATTCTCCTACATTCTCTCAAAAATCCAAAATTTTATTACATTGATTTGTTGGTCATACTCTGTGCATAATACATTCAAATAGTAGATACAAGTAAAAGGAAATCTGACATAAATTTGTGAAATAAGATTTTAACTTTCTAAAATCTTTTTATCCAATGCAATAATTTTATGAAAGGCGATGCTGCCTCACACCTTCTTAAGGATATATTTAATCAAAGTATATCCTTATCTTTGTTAATACAGAGGATAGATTAGTATTCTTAAAATAGGTGACACACTTTGTTAATGTATATAATTAAATATAAATCATAACTTTGTACTTCAGATTTATTACTTTTGAACTTCCAAGTTACATCTGGAACCCCAATCTTCGATTACCTTCTATTTTTGTCTTTAATACACACATCAAATATACTCCTTAAATTGCAAGCATCCTCTGGAAGAGGAACATTCTCAGTAGCCAATCCAAAGGACCAATTTGGCCATGGTCTTTGAGGCATAAAATGGAGATATGACAGCTATGTGTCGACTTCAAGGTTAAGAAGGGAGTGGAGATAAGACACGGGCAGGGACAGAGTGTTTGTTCCGTGTTACCTTCTGATCTCTCTTTTTTAAGAATTTCAGCACGTTTTTTAAGAACTGGTAAGTCTTCACAAAACTTGATCAGTTTGCCCAATCCAGCATCAGCTGGGAATTTCTCTTCCATGATGTCAGCAATCTGAGCCGTGGTATATTTCTCTTGGTTGTCTCTTCCCAGACTTAAATCACTGGCCAGCACTGACTTAAATAAGCTAAAATTATGCTTACTGATACATTCAGGACCTTTCAGAAGAACAATTCTCTTATATTCATTCACCATCTCTCAAGTTGTTGGTGAGCCTGGAAGAAAAAGTTGGCATAATTATGTTGTACATGTATTCAGAAATTTCTAAAGAAAGACATGATTATGGGAATTGTTTTAGTCAGGGTTTCTATTCCTTCACAAACATCATGACCAAGAAGCAAGTTGGGGAGGAAAGGGTTTATTCAGCTTACATTTCCTCATTGCTGTTCATCACTAAAAGAAGTCAGGACTGGAACTCAAGCAGGTCAGGGAGCAGGAGCTGATGCAGAGGCCACGGAGGGATGTTCTTTACTGGCTTGTTTCCACTGGCTTGCTCAGCCTGCTCTCATATAGAATCCAATACTACTAGCCCAGAGGTGGTCCCACCCACAAGGGGCCTCTCCCGCTTGATCACTAATTGAGAAAATGCTCCACAGTTGAATCTCATGGGGGCATTTCCCAAACTGAAGTTCCTTTCTCTGTGATAACTCCAGCTGTGTCAAGTTGACACAAAACTAGCCAGTACAAGAATGAATGAGGTGTGTGGAAATACTGCACATATATATGTTCACAGAAAGAGAGCAGCATAATAGCTGTTTATGTCACAAGGAATATTGGGAAAGAACTGCATTATTAGGAAAACTTTTAAAACAATCTTCATTATTAATAGTGATAGTGGAGTTGGGTCAAGGATAGTTATGATGAATAGCTGTCTGGAAATATCCTATGTGCCAGGTCTTTGAAGTATGGGTTTGTGGTCTCTCTTCTTTTCCCTAAAGGATCCTGAACCTTTCCCTGTTTGTCTGTCTTTCAGATCCTGACTCCATGTACCTAGTATGGCTCTATTGGTTACTTTTCTTGTCACTAAGACAAGAACATCTGCCAGAATTAACATATGGGAAGAATGCTTATTTTGTCTTACAGTCTCTCAGTGGGCGATTTTTTTGCCTGGGACTCAGTCTTTGACTGCATAGCCTGTTAAATTTCGATAGATATGGCTGAACAAGAGTGTTTAAGTTAGAACCCAGGTGACTATAATCCTCTCGCCCTGGGCCTATGTTCCTACATCTGCCGTGTAGGTTCTAGGCTCTAATGGCTTCACAGCCTCCCAAAACAGCATTGACAGCTGTTTCCTAAGTGTTGAAATGCTTGAGCTATGGAGAGCATTTTATATTCAAACCATGGTAATGACTAATATGACAAATGAGGAAATGGGTTCAGTCTTTCTCTTACATTATTTATGGGAACCTCCAGCCACAGTACTGTATCCCCTTTCCCATCATGTATTCCATAGAATCTGTAATTAAGCTCATCTTTTCCCTAGGAATGGTTAGTATATTTTCAGTCCTCATTGCCCCATTAAACTGTTACTTTATAGAACTTCTTCTGACTCTATCCTGCAGAATCAAACGTTTATTGACTGGGAACATTTCAACACTTGTTCCATCTTTATCCTTCAGTGCTCTGTACCTTTATACTGGTACCTTTAGAGAGCCACACATTTGTGGCAGTTCTGGGCTATATAATGAAGCCCAAAAGTAGAGGGATCTTTATAGAATAGGGAAGAATATTTGTAAGAGGTAAATTCATATTGATATTGCAAATATTAATGAAAATTGGCATTGTAAATATGACACATAAATTAAGATTGTAAATACATGAAACACAAAAAATGAAAGAATGGAAAGAAGGAAGAAAGGATAATGAATAAAGATGACTACTCAAAACCCCACAAACAATGCAATGCAAAAGGTGGCTAAAGAACTAAACAATCAAATGAGAGGTATCCTTACCAATACAGTCTCAGTATGCAGTTATGTTGGGTCACCAAGTGCTTTGGCAATAGCCTGTGGTTTTTGTTGTTTCTTCGTTTGTTTGTTTGTTTGTTTGAGACTTCTGGGGCCTCATTGGCCAATATATTGTAGGGAGGTAATGCCACTTTGTAACTGTGGTGCTCATTTAATAATCCATGTTTTCTAAGGACATTGTCTACCCACACAAGGCAATTCTGTTCAAACATTTTATGGTATATTTTTGAAATTATCTTACTAACTTACGGGTTTCTATATGCTTTGTCATAAACTCTTAGTTGTGATTAACCCACCTATTACCGACTTCTTTCCCCTGTTTGCATTCTTATTTAAGCCTTTTTTTTTTCATTTCACATGTATCCAGTTATACCTGTGACTCTTTTCTTATTTCTATTGTTTAATAGCATATTTTCATGTAGCTTTTCATATAACCTTCCATAATAAATCAAGTCATTTGTAATTCTAGCACAGATTCAGGTGACAGTCTTTTGTTTCTAGCATTTACTGAGGAGCTATTAGCAGATGGTAATTGCTGGGGGAAGGAAAAAAAATCATTCTTTCTGAAAGGTGTGTCCAAGGTAGAAATCCCAAGCTCCATTGGATGATCCCACCTCTACACACACATGATCAGAAGCAATTGGATGTGGGTTATCTTACACATACATACACAAAAGAAGATTTGTGCTTGGGTGGGGGATGTGTTGGGGGAAGATAAAGCGATGAGTTGGTGTATGTTATGAAGTGAATTGATACTTCACTTTAAACATGTATTAAATAAAGGAATAAAGAAAAAATTTAAAATTACTAATATATTACTATAATTTTTAGTAATATATTTAGTAATTTTCAAGAGTAGATATTACTCTTGAAAAATGGTTCAGTTTTTCTAATCATCAGAGAAAGTTAAATAAAAATTATATAAAATGTTAAATAAAAGCTACACTGATGTATAATGTTATATACACTTATAATGTTTATTGTTACACAGATAAGAAAAAATTCTGTAAAGAATTCACAGAAACAGAAAATATAACACATTGTTTGAAAAAATATAATGTAGCATATCTAGTATAGAAAGAAATATAGAAATCCCTTAAATATAAAATGCACAACCAGTATATTCTACTTCTTCAAAGGAAATGAAACAGCTATACACAGAAGACAATTACACTTGTATATTTATTCATCACTATTCACAATAGTTGAAATACAGAATAAGGTAAATATCTTTTAGTGGATGAGTTAATAAAGAAAATGAGAACCCAGGTACCATGGTACATGCATGGAAGTCCAGTCCTGTACAAGTAGAAAGAGAAGGATGAGGAGCACATGCCCATTCTCAATTTTGAGACTCTATTCCAAACATAAATGAAACACACACAGACACACAGACACACACACACACACACACACACACAGACACACACACACACACACAACCATGCATAGTAAGTATACATTAAAAGGTCATGAAGAAGAGTCTGCTGTGCAAGCCTTATGGCCTGAGATTAGATCATTGGAACATTTGCAAAGAAACAGCTCCCCAGTGTTGTCCTGTGGTTTCTACATACATTTTGTGACTTGTATATAACTGCTCACATCCTCCCCCAAAACACATATCAAGTATTCATTAGCCATTCAAAGCAATGAATTTCTGTCAATTGAAGTTTTATTGAATTTGAATGAAACTGGAGATAAATATGTTAAGTAAAACATGGCAGGTACAGGAAGACAGACATCTTGAGTTTCAGTTATTTACAAAAATAAACTTTGTAGAAGAATGAAACAGTAGAAGAATGGTCAGTAGAGATGGGAAAGAGGCAGCAGCACAGGAAAAATGAAGATGTTCTGTAAAATGAAGATGTTCTGTAAAATGAAGATGTTCTGTAAAAGACATCAAAACACAGCGCAAGTCGCATCCCAAAATATAAAATCCTAACACAATTATTGATTGTTGAAGACATGGAAATGCTTGTTACTTGGACTAGACTAGTACACAATATATGTGCAAACTGATTTTATAATGTGCCACATAAATGTCTATAAGGTTGAAAAAATTATTAAGTCATTTAAAATAAAATGTAAACGCATACAGCATTAAGGAGGCAGGGTTTGCTAGAAATCTCTAAATTTGAGGCCATCCTGGACTACATAGTCAATTTTAAGCCAATCAATGCTACATAGTGGAACCTTGTCTAAAAAACAAAAAACAAAATAGATCAAAAAAAAAACCAAAAGCACAAAATGATACAATTTTTAAAGTGGTTTAGAAAAACACAATACCTTCGAATTGCTGACAAAATACTATTTGATGGTTTTTAAAAATATTAGAAAAATTTGATGCTGAAAGAGCAATTTAAAGACAACAAAAATTCTCTGCTAATATAGGTAAGGACCATCCAAGAAATTATCATAATGCCTGGAGGCTCACTTCTTAATAATGAAAGATTTCAACCCAAGAAAATGAAACGATTTTAATTATATAATTACCAAATAATAACAGATTTTAGTTTTACAACAACATTACTCCCATGACATTAAATAGTACTATGTAGTCAAATATAAAATCAATTTTAGACATTTAAGAGGGGAATGGTAGTGGGTATCTATGATTCAAGAGCTCCAGAGGCTGAGGGAAAGACGGCAGAGGCAGAGGCAGAGGCAGAGGCAGAGGCAGAGGCAGAGGCAGAGGCAGAGGCAGAGGCAGAGGCAGAGGCAGAGGCAGAGGCAGAGGC
>NW_018391695.1:68542-83714 GCF_900095145.1 Mus pahari
AGAGGCAGAGGCAGAGGCAGAGGCAGAGGAGGCAGAGGCAGAGGCAGAGGCAGAGGCAGAGGCAGAGGCAGAGGCAGAGGAAGGACTGTAAATGTGAGGCTGGTCTCAGCTATGTGACAAGTTACAGGAAATCTGGCTTGGATAATGAAATTATTCTTCAAACAGTAACACTAACAAGCAATAATATATATTTAAACAGGTTTGATATTGTCTAATTGTTACTATGGTTTGAAATTTATGCATATGTCAACTACTAAAATTTAGGCAAAACACCACTGCCCGGCACTCTTGGGTATCTTCAACTTTCATATTAAAGCTTTTAAAGTCTTGTAGTGTTTTCTATAAATCTGGATTAGTAAAGGGAAATTACTAAAAAATTGTTTTTATCATGAAATGTTTTCTTTCTCTGTAGATTGTGATATATACATATATGTATATGTGCATATATGTATATATACCATTTATTTTTATTGTTGACTTGTAGTTTTAATCAGTAAGGGTCAGATTAGATGTAGCAATATATGAATATTTTGCTGCATATAGCAATATAGGATGACATCTGTGGTCTTTTAGAGTTTATAGAACATTTGCCCAGACCCTTCTTCTCAGAATATCCGTTGAAATTAAGGAATTATTCTAATAGGTTTGCCTTTATAAGTGACTTAGTCTCTTTTTTCCTTGAAGGTTTAAATATCTTTTCTTTCTTCTGTACAGTTAATTTTGAAATCTTATATAACACAGAGAGTTTCTCTTCTGGTCCTGTGTCTTTCATGTTTGGTGTGCTGTTCACACCTTGATAATCATCTCCTTCTTTAGGGCAGCAATTTATCTATGCTTTTGTTAAATATTGTCTATGCCTCTCACATGGGTTTCTTTTCCCTTTCCTATGTCTGTTATTCATATGATTTTTTCTTTGCCATGAAATCCCATGTTTCCTAGAGGTTCTGTGTTTAGATTCTTTTAGTTGTAACTTTTTTTTTTTTTTTTGATGGAGATAACAACTGCTTCTACCTTGCCTTCAAGACCTGAAATTCTCTCTTCCATGTCATTTAATCTGTTGGTGAGGCTTTCTGTTTAACTCCTACAATTTTCATTTTGATTTTTACTTTAGCTTTGCCTTTCTATACTGAGTCTATATTTTTGTTTTATTCTCCTTTCATATCTTTAATTGTTTTTCTTATTTAACCCAACTATTTGTAGTTCCATGGTCTTCCATGAGGTATTTATTCGTATTCATTTTAAGGTCTGTGAGCATATTCACAATGGCTATTTCAAAGTCCTTTTCATGTCTTTCTGCTAAACTTCTCTTCTGAGGGTTTATTACAATAGAGTTGGCGGCTTATGGAGGAGGTATTCTGTATTGATTATTTTCATTTTTTGATACTGTCTTGGGAACCAAGTATCTCTAATTATAAAATGTGAGCTGGTTTTGGTACAGATATCTGGTACTACTTTTATAGGGTAGGTATTCAGATTCGTGGTTGCTGTTGCTCAAATCAGAAAGATTAGACCAGGAAAATAAATTTACTTTTCAGTCTTGGGGTCACTCCGGGTGTTAATATTCAGACTCCAGCCATTCCAGAATTGGTGCAGTGGGCAGTGGGGGTATTAGGCTAGCACAGTGGTTCTCAACCTCCCTAAAGCCAAGACTTTAATGCTGTTCCTCATCTGGGGATAACTCCTAACCATAAGTTTTTTGCTACTTCAAAACTACAATTTTACTATTGTTATGGATTATAATGCAAAGATCTGCTATGCAGATAGTTGTAGGCAATCCCTGAGAACAGGTCATTAAAACACCAAGGACTTGCAAACTCTTGGTTCAAGAGATGGGAAGGTACTAGAGCTAGAGAAAGTACGCAAGGAATTATAGGGGGCTGCAACCCTGTAGGTGCAACAATATGAACTAACCAGTACCCCCTGAGCTCGAGTCTCTAGCTGCATATGTAGCAGAAGATGGCCTGATTGGCCATTGTTGGGAAGAGATGCCCCTTGGTATTATAAACTTTATATGACCCAGCACAGGGGAAGGCCAGGGCCAAGTAGTGGGAGTGGGTGGGTAGGGGAGCAGGGGCGGGGTGGAGTTTAGGGAACTTTCGGGGTAGCATTTGAAATGTAAATAAAGAAAATAATAATAATAAAAAAATGTTTAAAAAAAAAAGAGAGAGAGAGATGGGAAGGTGAAGGGGGTAGCTCCATAGTTCTGTTATATAAGACTTAGGGTCCAGATCCAGCGGGATGAGCAGATACAAAAATAGGTTTCTTTGGCTATGGCTGTGGATGGCAGTAACTCCTACATGGAAGGAAGTGGGCTATGTTGAAGAGCTGAAAGGAAGGTGCTTTGATTTTCCTCTGATGCGACAAGAGTCGAGGAGGCAAAGGAAGGCACAGGTAGCCAATGTGTATTTCAGTCAAGTATGGTGGCTGTGCAATGCCTGGTAAAGAGAACTTTTTTGGGTCATCAGAGAACCACATATGGTGGAGATGGGCTAGCAGGAATGACTGAATGGGGTTGATTCTCTTTTCATGTTACCAACATGGCCTTCACTACCAAACTAAGCTGAAAAATGAAATGAAATGGATGAATGAAAGACAGACAGACAGAAAGAAAGAAAGAAGGAAGGATGAAAAGAAGAAGAAAGAAAGAAAGAAAGAAAGAAAGAAAGAAAGAAAGAAAGAAAGAAAGAAAGAAAGAAAGAAAGAAAGAAGATACCTTAGTGAATCCCTTCACTGGAATTAATCTCATATTTCTATAAAAGTTTCTCTTGAGAGGTTTCTCTACAGGCCGACCACATAGTTACTTACTAATAACAGCTAGAGGAGGATTTGTGTAAAGTAGTTACAATGTGCATCATATACATGTGAAATTTCGTGTTTGCATGAATGTAGGTATTTAAAAAGTGCTCTTTCTCTGGCTTACATGGAAATGACTCCTAGTTCAGGTAGAACCTTCAACTTTTACAAGAGAAAAACAAAATCCTAGTACAAAGTGTTTGAAAAAATTCAAGGAAGCTGCACATCAGAGAGCTGAAGACATGAGCTAAAACTATGCTGTCTTCTCAACTTATGAGTACAATGTTCTAAACAGCCAGAGTTGATATAAGGATCTTAGGCTGGCTAAGTCACTGGTAGTATTTTTGCTGAAGGAAGAGGAAAGGCAAATGCCTGCTAATGAAGGAACCAAAGTGCAGCCACAAAGCCTGTTCCTAGTTCTGAGTCATGGGAAGTAATAGAAACTTAGTGTAGAAAGCAGCTTCTCTGATCAAGGCTGAGAGGAGCACTAATCTGTGGATAGAAACATGAATATTTTAAAGGAAAACTGACAATACATCATAGGGTTCCTCTCTAGGACCTACTGACCTACAGATGAGAGGTATTAACAAGTTGATAATGCTGGGTATGAATCTTCCCTTGCCCAGTAAGCCTCAAGTCCTAACTGAAAACGGTTGGTTCCCACTGTTTTCACTCTATCAATCCTGCCATCATTGTGCCGGGCATTCCACTTTTCCTTTTGCCCAAAAGTCACAGAAGAAACTGATAACAACGTCACTGGTCTTTCTCTGCACTTTGAGTGGCAAAACTTCAGGCAGGAGAGAAACTGAGTCTTTATGTAAACATCAGAGGGACTGTTGTATAAGTATTTCCTCCCAGATCAAAATCTTTCACCGTAGAGGAAATCTTGTCAAGACATAGGGTGCTAAAAAGGATGCAGCATAGCAGAGTATTTTAAGAATGTGTGTAGCCTCTGATATCGCCTGAAGGATCATTAAGATTGAGAAGTGAACAACTTAAAGACTTCAGGAAGTCTCTGAAAGCAGATATAATTGTGTCCTCTCTCCCCAAAATGTACGGGCTATCAGGCATGTTCATAGGAATCAGCTAAATACATGTGGATAAAGTAGAGATGAACCAAGCTGTTTGGAAAAGGCTCAGAGCCAGTGAACTTCCCGAGGAGGGCACTCTCCAATTCGTTGGACTGTCTGCAGGCTGTGAAACATACTCCAGATTTCTAGCTGTTATGAGATGTACTCACTTTAGGATTGAGTGGCAACATTGCTATCTTTGGGTTATTTCTGCTCCTGTAAGTAATGCCTCATTAATATTCTTATAAAAACCACAGTAAAAATAAATCCCAATGTTTCACCAAATTGGACTTTGGTTATATCTGACCTTTGGCCTGCAGTGAGTAGACATTTAATCACATCACCCCAGGTGTATTGTCTCACAATGATATAGGGTAGTTTCAACCCACTGTATATAGGTAGATTTGCCATTGTCACTCTTGTCTTCATTGCATAGTATTATATATTACATCATATATCTATATCTCTTTGTATCTGCATATATCTCTATGTCTATCTATATTTATCTATACCTGTATCTATCTACCTATCTATCTGTCTGCCTGTTGAAATTTTAGGATTATGTAAGACATAATTCTTTGTGTCAGACTCTTATGGATAATTCTCCTACATTTTGTCTTAGTCTTTTTTGTGATGTATCACATCACTACAGATAAACTGCTAAATAAGGAAAATAAATGCATTACTGACATTTCTGGAATTTCTTGGATTAGAAACCCAAGACCTAATCTTTGGTATTTAGTGATATTTTTTCTGTTTCTTTCTGTAACTTTGTCACTTATTATTGTGATGGTCAGAGACTATGCCACAAGTTTCCACAATCTTGCCCATTTTTTTCAAAGACTTGGGGTAAAGACTCACACAGATTTTTATAGAACCAGCGAAATTTTATTTGATGCAAAATGTCTGTACAGATAAGAAAGCAATTGTGGGCCTTATAAGTAACTGAATTTATGGGGTCCAGGTTTTGCTTGGAGTTTCTTTCATGGAGTTCAAGAGGAGTAGTTGTTTTGCTGAAGTGATGTAACACAAGTGAGTCTTTATTTCAGTGGATCAGTTTAGATTAGGTAGGCATTTCTTCCTCATGCATGTCCCTTTCCACAGAGCACTTTACTTTGATTACATACACACGAGTATACATAGGAAGGAGGTGGTGAACAGGATATTCATCATAAAAGTTCACTTTAATGACACAGTTGGTCTGGATGTACTTTTACTCAAACTAGTCTAGGCTGGATCAGGCCATCTTTCATGGTATCAAGAAGGTGACATATTTGACTATAAATAAGGTTTTAATGAAGGTATTTCTAGAGACAGTGATCATGGCATATATATTTGCTATCTGCTGTATATGGGTGCCTCCTATGACAATAGGTTTCAGGCGCATTGTTTGAAGAATGTTGTGTGTACACAGTAGATGTGGATAATGATCTCTGTCTAGAAGGTGCATTGCGATGATAGGACAAGAAAAGTGCAGTTTCAAGATGCTAAACAATATTCTGTCCCACCCTCGCATGCTGGAAGATCACATTAAAGCAAAACAAATACTAAAAAACAAATAGAATTTCCTTCCACAAATGATTTCTAGTGACATTAATCTATTGGTGAGAAGTGACTTTGAATTAAACAAATCCTATTAAGCTCAAAATTCCAGCATCATTAGAATGGGGGATAAGACATGGATTTACAAGATGAGAGAGATACCCCTCCTTATCTTGCCTCTTCCTGCCTATATTTCTTCTGTCCAAACCCCTATGCATGCTCCTTACCTCTATTTCACATCATTGCCTCATGTGACTGTGAATATTGATTGTAAACACGACAGGATCTGGAATTACTTGTGAGAATCCTTTCATGCTGTGCAAGAGGTGGTTTCTAGACTGTGTTAAGGAATTTGCAAACACTCATTACAAATGTGGAGGGGACCATTGAATAGGTTCATGTCATTAATGAGAGGGGGGGAGAGATAAAGAGAGAGACACAGAGAGAGAGACACACACACANNGAGAGAGACACACAGAGAGACAGAGACAGAGAGAGATCAACTCTAGAACTCACTTCTCTCTGCTTCCTCCTGCAGGTTACATGGCCAGCCATCTCACCCTTCTCTACCCTTCAACCATGGGCAAAATGAACCTAATGTTCCTTCAGGTGCTTTATCAAGTAAGTCTTCATAGCAGTGAGAAGTGTGAGAAATAATCTAGAAAGGTCTCTGTGAGAATAGTAATTTCTTCATCCCCTTGATTAACTTTATCACAAGCCTTCTTCATTTTGTTTTAAAAATTTGCAGTGATTATATTTGACTCTGGAATTGAAGATGGGATTCCTTACATTTGAAAATAGTATGCCCCACCTTAAACACCTCATTCTGGGGAATTTTTTTCCAATACCTAAACTCTGTAATGCACTCACATGACTCAGCATAGTGCAGGTGAAGACTTGATCCTGTCCTCAGCATATTAGTTTTGGAAACTACACCCAAGGCCGAGTTCAACATTTTCCCACATTTTATTAGTACCTTGACTTTCATGGGTAGAAAACACAGTCTATTTCTTTTTGAACATTCTTTGTCCTGACACATGACATTTGAAGCCTGTATTCTCCAGCTTTATCTGAGGGTCACTAACTTTTTATCTTAAAGCACCTCCCAAATGGTTAAAAGATATTTCGAAAAGCACACTGCTTTACAGAAATTGTGTGGATTTTATTTTTTAAGTTTTAGGTTTAAAAATTACAAACTAACAATTACAGAAGTTATAGAGACAACCTATGAAATTTAGATAATAGAATGTATAAAGAATATGAAAAAGCACCATTTCTTAGAATTAAGAGCTGGTCTTTATAGGATGGGTATTTCAACAGGCCTGTGCACATTTATTTTCTGTACTTGAATCTTATCTCCACAAACAGTGTCATTGGCATCCAGGTTGTCAGAAGTATGATTCCAGAGAGGTTCTCCTGACTGAGTCTGGGTTGAGTGGCTTTCCTTCATTGATGACCTTAAAGAAGAAAACAATGAAGTCAGATCAGTTGGAATGCAGTTGGTTCCACATTTTTCTTGCTGACTATTCACCACGAGCGCCATGTGCCCTTTTCTCACTCTGACCTTAACTACATCTCTGTGTTTAGATTCAGCTTCCTTCCTGTGCTTGAGTTTGTAAAATTAGTCACTCCTATAGCTTCAGCATAGGTGGAAGAGCAGGGTGCCTTACAGAGGTACAGGGGAAAGGAAAGTGTTGCAAGGCCTGAGGGAAGGACTGAGTTACAGAGTTTCGTTGAACAGGGAGGTTGAGAGGAAGAAAAGAGAAACTTTGTTGTCATGGGAGAAGGATAGGAATTTTGGCCAATGGTTGATGGTTTGGAGAACTATGGTAATGTAAAAGTATATCTATGTGAATGAAGAAGTCATCAGTTATGATTCTTCTGTTTCCATTACAATAGTGATGTGTGTATGTGTGTGAGTGTGTGTGTGTGTGTGTGTGTGTGTGTGTAAAATGAATCCCAGACAGATGTGTGTAAGTAAGATAAGGAGTGTAGGTTTTAGCACCTTATTGTTGTAGATTGCCCTGGTGCTCTCTGTATTTTGATGTTAATTGTTCCCTCAAGAGGCCTTGCCCCAACAAGAAGTGGATTATATACTTAGGTGACTTCATGTGAACATGCGATTTGGTAGTAGCAGCAAAAGGTATGGCTGGAGGTTTTAGAGAGGTTATGAAAAGAAAGGGAGGGGCAGGTGTGGAGAAGGAGGAGACAAAGGAAGATGTAGGAAGAGGAGGAAGAAGGAAGATGGAGACGAACCACGCAACCTGGAGAAGCCTCAAGTAGTAAGGGGTTTCGTAGCTGAGGAATAGAGTTGTGGAGTTGTATATCTGCCCAATCTAACTGTGCATCCTACATGCATTATAACTGAGCGGTGTGGTGACTTCCTGTCACAGGTTTCGGGAGGTTGGAGATTTATACAAAGCCTTTTCATCTGATTGGCTCAGGGCATCCGCCAATCAGGGCATCCTTGGGAACTTATGATTTCCGTCCACGATCCTTGCAACAGAAAGTGTTTACATGTCCATAATCCTCAGCAACAGAAAGCATTTGCATATTATAAATGGAGGCCCTGAGGGTCTTTGTGTTTTAGTCTTTGGTTGATTGGAAAAATCTGAATCAGAATTTGAAAGAAAAACCTTAGTTTTCCTGTCAAATATTCTTTCTGCTTTGATAAATGGGAAAGTTTTCTTTAAATCAATTAGCTAAATATATACCAATGTTTGAGTTTTTCTGTATTTGTTTTCCTTATTATGAATTAAAATCCCTTATTAAAAATAATGGAATGAAGCTTACATGTTAAATGAGCAAAGTTTACTTTTTCCTCCACCTCTTGGATTTTCTATATATTGCCAATAGTCATGCTTTACTCGAGTATTAAAAAGTCTATGATTCATAGGAAGATTGGTGTTTCCTAGAGCACGTACCTGCATGTAACTGTGCCTTACAGACCTCAGCTGCCTCTCATCTTTAGTGGAAGTCAATTCAAAGCAGACAAGTCTAAGTTTACTGCCTGGTTCACACCTGACATTGGTGAGTCGTCCATAAATCACCACATCCATTTTCCCTGTATCATCTTCAATTCCATAGTAAATGAATTTATTCCTCTCAGTTTTCTGAAAAAAACAAATTAACATTGAATCTTCTAGGAAATATGCCAAAGCTTGTCATATCTATGGGAATCTAAAACGTGTCAACATAAACCTGTCCCCAACAAGGCAACTGTGGTTCTTTTGTTTAGAATTGGTGGTACAAGTGCCAATGAGATGGCTCAGTGGGCAAGGGTGCTTGTGGTCAAACCTGATGACCTGGGCTCAATTACCAGGACTCATGGTAGAAGGAGAGAACTTATTCCTGAAAGTTGCCTTCCTACCTCAATGCTTGTTTCATGACCTTTGTGTTTTTTCTCAACGCTCACAGAAAAAGAAAAAAATAAATATTTAAAAAGTACAATTACAGGAACTATATAGGTTATGCTGTTCCTATGAACACATCTTTTGTTGGAAATCACTCCTGGGATTTTATTTGTGAGCCTAGCCTTTAAAGACTAAACCATCCCTTCAGTACATGGAAACTGCTCGCAATCTTTACCTGCTCGTGATTTTTATCTGGGTATCTGTAGGAAAAATCAGGATCTTCCTAAGCACTTGTAGTAACATGTCAGAATAGCTGAGATTAAAGATCCCATGAAAAGGATCAAAAATGAAAACAAACAAACAAAAACAAGCAATAGAAGTAAACATCAAAGCCATCTGATTACCAAAGAGGCCTGAGAATAAAGGTGACTTGTGGTTCATTATGAAGTTGGGGAGCGCTATAAGCCCACTTTTTTCTCTTATTGTAACTTTTATTGAAAATAAAGTTATTTTCATACAATATATTCTGATCATAGTTTCCCTTCACCTACCTCCTCTCAGATATATCTCCCCTACTCACACTGATATCTCTACATCTTTCTCTCAATTAAAAAAACAAACAGGCAATTAAAAAAGACAAAGCAACAAAAATAAAACAAAACTAACTGTCAAACAAGAAACAAAGAAATAGCACAAAAATAGATGCACAAATACATACACAGATATATAAACACATATGCACATACATGCACAAGGATGCACACACATGTAGACAGACATACACACACACATGCCCACTGCATGTCCACACACATGCACACATAAATGCATATAATGCACACACATACACACACATGCACACACATGCACACACATGTACACACATACATGCACACACACATGCATAATAACACAACTCCTTTAAAAATGGCTCACATTTGCTCAGTTTACACCTTGATTCACTCTACTCCAAATCTCACAAAGGTTAAGTCACTACAGCATTTAGTTCTGGTGTTTTGGTTTGTATCCCACTTAATTTACTTATTGTGTAACCAAATTTACCAGCGCAGCCAAAGACAGAATATACATTGAACAAGCATACAAATGAATTGGTGTTTTGGCACTTAAAGAAATACTCCAAAGTTATAGAAATAGAATTACAGAGGCAAAGTTTAGAGCAGAGCCTGAAGGAATGACAATCCAGAGACTGCTCCACTTGGGGATCCACTCCATAAATAACCACTAAACCCAGACACTAGGCAGATGCCAACAAGAGCCTGCTGACAGGAGCCGGATATATTTATCTCCTGCGAGGCTCTGCCAATGCCTGTCAAATACAGATGTGGATGCTCACAGTCATCTATAGGATGGAATAAAGGGCCCCGAGTGAAGGAACCAGAGTCACACCCAGGGAGCTGAAGGGGACTGAAGCCCCATAGAAGGAACATCAATATGAACTAACCAGTACCCTCAGAGCTCCTTGGAACTACACCACCAAAGAAAACACATGGTGGAACTTGTGGCTCTAGCTATATTTGTAGCAGAGGATGTCCTATTAGTTCATCAACTGGAGGAGAAGCCCTTGGTTCTGTGAAGGCTCTGTGCCCCAGTATAGGGGAATGCCAGAACCAGGAATGGAAGAGGGTAGGTTTGGGAGCAGGGAGAGGGGGCAGGGCATAGGGGATTTTCAGAGGAGAAACTGGGAAAGGGGATAACATTTGAAATGCAAATAAAGAAAATATCTAATAAAAGAAGGAAAAAAATTTCCCCACTGTTGTGTCGAGTTACAAACTCTGCAATTAAACATTCCTGTTAAACTCCCCTGTCTATATTTAAGATGTGAGTCTAACAAAAGATCATGATAGATCATGCTAAAAGAAGAAAGCATATTAGAATGAGAACACACTAGAGATATAATCCTGGCTTGTGGACATGGCCAATATTCTAGGGCAGAATAATCTTTGGTTTCTTATTCATGTATCAAGGCTAGGAGTGTGGCTCTTTATTTACAATTGAGTTGCCCCTATTACAGGTAATGAAATTATCAAAGAAAGTCTAAAAAGAAAATGTGCTACAAACTGAACAGTGTCTGGAATTAGGGTGACTATTAATGAATAGACCTAGTCAGAAAAATGCCAAAGGTTAAATCTCCTTCTAAAGAATTTTCCTACCGGTGTACTAAGGAGAAAAATAGTAAGATATCACGGAAATCTCAAAAGTGAGGAAGCCTTGCCTGGTCTCTTTCTGGTATGGAAGGCAATGATTTTCTGTGTTAAGTAAATTGAGCAAATTCCAGATGATCAAATTAAAACTTAAAAATCTCAGATTGCAGAAGAAATTTTACAAATAATGCAATGGCTTACCTTAATTACTACAAACTCTCCATTCACAAATGTCCCCTTTTCTTGTGAGGAAAGATAAGAAATTTTCGGAGTTGCAATAGCGCTTTCACTCAGTGTATTTGAGATAAACATTGTTGCGTTAACATTCACATCAGACACACAGGAAGCTCTGTATATCTCCAGAAACCCATTATACCCAATATAATGTGATATGGCAATGATCTTTCCTGGGATGAACTTGCTCATTAGAGCTGTGTCAAAAACCTTCACTCTGAAGAACTCAGTCTCAGTAGCCACTGTAGCATGAAACATCCTTTTCTCTTCTTCCAGGTCATACGTAAATGGTTCTGTTACTTTCAACACCATCACTTGTTTGGGACCTTGATGGTGACCTTCTTCCCTAGAAGGCTCCTTTGGTACAGTTCCTTTCCTTGGTGTCTACATAAAACACACATTGGGATAAGACGATATAGTTCAGACAGATCATAAGGAACAATCCAAATGAATAGAATGGAGAACATAAAAGCAGTGGATGCTGTATTGCAATATAGCTAAAGGAAGAAATGTATATTTACCTAAATATTTACTTGAAATTTTCCTAAGTCACAACCTAGTGATTCCAGTTAATACAAATTATACCTGGTAGATAAAGGTATTATACTCCGTGGGGATGAATCGAAAGCCTTCAATGCTCTAGTCAAGTTTTCTATCTAGGAACATTTCGAAGATGGAGATGTATACAGACTTCAATCTCTGAGTGGTATGGTTCCACTCTGATCAGTTTGTTTCATATAAGAGAAATACATTTCTGGTATAATGAGCAGTGGTTCACAGTATGAAAATAGCACCTTGACAAAAAGTGCGTGGTGCAAAAATAAATCAAGTGTCTCTCACTGTATTCATTACATATTAGGAATGACTGGGTGATCACTGACTTAGACATTTTCTGATTGGTGAAGCACATACAATATATTTTACAATTGAATTTAGGGAAGTATCAGTAACTGTCCACAATAAAAATTCGTGATTACTTGAATAGAAGATCATGTGTACATACAGATTAACGAAAAAGCTTTCCTAGTTTGTGCTAATCTCTGTCATAATATTGTTAGAAGAAAAGGTCATTAACCTGGATGGACTGCTGTGTATTGTTGCTGAAAGCTGTGGAATAGCACAGAGAGTCCTAGATGCTGATACTGGAGACAATTGTAGAGCCAGAAGACTGTTGGATGCTGTTGATGAAGTTGCATGTTGATCAAGGAGACTGCTGGATGCTGTTGATGAAGTTGCATGTGGATTCATGGTACTGCTGGATGCTGTTGGTGAAGACACCCGAGGTGCGTGGAATTTCGTGCATGCTTTTACTTTAGGAAGGGGAAGGGCTTTCCCAGTACTGGATGCTGCTCTTTGCAACAACTGAGTGGTACACTTACTTCTGGACACTGTTGATGGAGGAGCATGAAGAGCCTGGACACAAATGGATTCTATTCCTGGTTGAATTTGAGTAGTCTGGGCTCTGCTTTTGGCTCTTGACAAATGTGCCCAAGGAGATGTAAGATGGGTGGGTGTTGCTGATAGATGTGCCACGGAAGCCTGGAAATAATTGGGTTCTGTTGGTAAAGGTAATTGAGGGGCATTCTTGGATGCTTTTACTGTAGCAGAGTTGAGTGTCTGAATGCTACTGGATGTTGTTGTTCGAGGTACCTGTGGTACAGAGAAGCTTCTGGGCATGGTTGCTAGAGTATGAGGAGCCTGAGCATTGCTGGATGCTGTTGCTGGGGAAGGCAACTTTAGGAGCTGGGCTTTGCTTGTCCGTTTTGCTGATGGCACTCTAGTAGTTAGGACATTTCTGGATGCTATTGCCTGTCTGTGAGGAGCCTCTGTGCTATTGAATGCTGCTGGTGTAGGAAGGTGAAGGTCATGGCTGCTGCTGGGTAATGTTATTTGAGACATCTGAGGAGCACTGGAAGAACGGAAGACTGTTTCTGAAGGCATAAGAGGGACCCCGGCATTACTGAATCCTGTTGCTGATGGTCCATGAGGAACCTGTGCACCACTGAACAGGATGGAATGTGCACTAGAGTTCAGATGAACATTTGAGTCTGAGGATGGAGACACTGGAAGATTATGGCAAGGTGATGTTGGAGAGCTTGGAGACATCTTTAAATCCAGGTGAGCTTCTAGAGGCTTCTGAGAAGACTGAAGTCTGCTTTAAGCAATGGCTGAAAGTCCTTCAAAGGTCAGGAGGTCACTTACAGCTGGGAAGTTGCTGGTTGATGAAATTTCTACAAGTTGTTGCTTTTCCTGAGGGTCCTCTATCTTTGGGATGCTGTGTTTTTGGATGGTTCTGTTTTTCTGTCTCTAAAGGAAAATAGGATTAAGAATTGTTTTTTTAGTCCTTCTTAATTGTTTTTAAAAATCAGACCAAGTACATCTTTTCATTTTCCCTTCTGTAAAGAGGACCTTTATCCTGTCAGTTTTCTCCTCTGCTTAAGGAAATATTTTAGCCCACACTTAGGCTAACACTTAGCCTCCTCCCTTCATAATATATAAAAATTACAACTTCATTTTAAGGCCAGCGAATTGTCATCTGTCTGGGATGGAAAGTTTGTTCAAAGTATTTTACAAAACTCGCCAGATTTTACTTGATCTGGTTCATCTATGTGTTATTTTTAGAGAAGCTAGGCTTGTTTTAAAATTAGTTCATAGTTCTGGACTTTCCTTCATGTAGAATTTCTACTCCATTAATTCTGTGTTATATGTGTTCTCTATAGCACTCAGAGAGCACAGTCCCCACACTTTTTGCTGATATGAATGAAATTGTGTGACAGGTACCAAAAAATAATGGACCACATAGATTCTGGTAGATATGAATGTAGCTCAGTTGTTGGAGCGCTAGAGTATGCCTGAATCCCACCTAGACTCATTTAAACTTTTTTTTTTTTTTAGATCTTTAAAATGACCATAATTCCAGTTAAGTAAAACTATGTATTTGGGAAACACTTGTACTTCAGACAGCAGAGTTTGGGTCTTCATTACACTTTTCTAGTCTTAGAGTAGAAGCCACCTTTCCTGGCTTCTTTGTATATTTTTGATCCTTCAAAGTGAAAGTTTTCTAAAATATAACCATTGATATGAAGCTGATACCAATCAATCCAAAACAGTCTTTAATGGTAGTCTATTTTCCTGGACTGTATACATTTCCTGTTATATCTCTGTCACCATTTATGAGCACAGATAGTTAGATATGCCCAAGGATTTCAATCCATGATATATCACAGGACTCTGTCAGGTAAAGAATTGAACATTGATCACATAGATTGTTAAATACAATTGTGCCATGTAACAAAATGAGGTTTGTGTAAATTGCAGACATGGTCTCAAAATACACACCTGATAAATGATGATATCATTAAATAGCACAAGCAGAAGCACTTTCTCTGTTACAGTCACTGTAATTCTATTAACAAGTCTTTGGAGTGGTGAGAGGAAGCAGTTAGTTCCCTTTGATGATGAATGGCAGGAAGAGTTTGGAATATATCTGTGAGGGGTCTCAAGCTGACTCTCAGCAAAAGTGACGATTACAGTTCTAGGGATTTGGTCAGTAGTGGACAGAGAGCAAGGTTTCCAAAACAGGACAATATCTCATGTCAAAATACGTCCTGCGTAGAACACAGAATGAGGAACTCAGCCTTAGATGGGTCACGAGCAAAGAGAAACAGGCTGAGAAGAAACAGGCAATGACAGGTTGATACACTCTGGTGTCCCCTATACTTTCTTCTGAACACCAAGGAGAGAGTTTGTTGACAACACTAGAAATCCTATTGGAAATAATTACGTTTTCATATCAATCGGAGGCTGTGTTACATGATGAGATAACTTAATGTGTTTTTTAATAAAATGAGGAAAGTCTTTGCAGTAGGGGATTAGTGAGAAGTTTTTCCAAGATTGTGGGAAGCCCAGCGATGTGATTTGGGAAGGGCAAGCACAGGGAATAGGAAAGTGGTACCTTGTTTGAGGAATTGATGGGTGGTGTTGTTGGAGGCTTATGAGGAGTCTGGAGACAATCTTC
>NW_018391695.1:83919-85995 GCF_900095145.1 Mus pahari
CTTTCCCTCTAGATTCTCTCATGTTGGAAGTTGAACCCTGAGCACTGTACAAACTAAGCTGTGATTTTTATATAGCTTTATCTTCAGCCCTTGGGTATGTTTTTAAAATTAAATGAAACACAATATTTTCAAGCTGCAAGAAGCTTTGTACTTATTACTGAATTCTAATCATATTTGTGTCATTGTGCACACACCTTATTCTTAATAGATGAATTGTATTGTACAGTGGATTGAATAAGAATGTCTCCCATAGACTCATAGATTTGAATGTTTGCCCACCATTCATGAAACAGAAAATTAAGTCAGTAGGCAAATAGATACATAGAAATGTTACTGCACCTTTTACTGGTTTCCTTATGTGTTTTTGCTACTTCAAGGTACAAGTTTCTAAAATGCAACCATTGTTATGAAGCTGATGCCACTAAAGCCAAACTGTCTTTAACTATAGTCTATTTTCCTGGACTGTATACATTTCCAATTATATTTCTGTCACCATTTATGAGCACAGATAATTAGATGTACCCAAGGACTTTATTCCATGCCAAATCACGGAACTTTATCATATAAAAAAACTGAACATTGATCACATAGATTGTTAAATACAATAGTAACATGTATCAAAATGAGGTTTGTATAAATTGCAGCCAGGATCTCAAAAAAAAAAAAAAAAAAAACCCACCTGATAAATGGTGATAACATTAAATAGTACATTATTAATGGAAGTACTTTCATTGTTATAATCATTGTAATTATATTAAAAATTCTTTGGCCAGGCAGTGGTGGTGCACACCTTTGATCCCAGCACTTGGGAGGCAGAGCCAGGTGGATTTCTGAGTTTGAGGCCACCCTGGTCTACAAAGTGAGTTCCAGGACAACCAGGACTACACAGAGAAACCGTGTCTCAGAAGAAAAAAGAAAAGAAAAGAAAAAAGAAAAAGAAAAAGAAAAAGAATACTTCAGGTGGCTAAAAGAGAGCTGTTCCCTTTGATGATGAACAGCAGGGAGAGTTTGGGGGATACCTGGGACAGGTTTGAGGCTGACTCTCAGCAAAAGTGACTATTACAGTTCTAGAACATTTGGTCAGTAGTGGGCAGTGATCAAGATTTCCTGTCAGAGACCAGATTGAGAAAGTCCAGGCATCTTACACCCAGGGCATCCCGCAGCCCAGGTGTTTTCACAGTATGCAGCTAAGAGCCACATAGTTCTTTGTCAAGAGCCCTTCCCCCTCTCTCTCTGCAAGGCCACTCCTGGGAACCAGCAAGACCTAAACAGACATCAAGGACTGAGGGAGTCTTCTCACATTCCAGAGCTGCCCAGAGTTTTCACCTTGAATTGTTAGGAGGATCCGGACCTGAGATAGGATTCTTAGATAAGCCACACTACGTCCCAGGGTAGTGGCGCCAAGGACCCTAGATGAATCACTAAATGTATTAGACTTGCAAATAACTCTTCCCAATTATTTCTCTCACTGTATANCTTTGATCACCCCTCTCCAAATTGTATATAACCTGAGNATCTCCCCTTAGTAAAAGAGACTATGACAAACATGCATGGTCTCCATCTCTTTATTCCCATTTCTCTCTAGGTTTGTGATCCCCCTCAAGGACCATGAAATAAAGTGTCCCGCAGGCCGGGGCAATTTCCCAAACTGGAAAATATCACATGTCAAAATACCTCCTGAGTAGAGTACAGAATGAGGAACATAGCCTCAGAAGATGGGTCACAGCAAAGGGAAAAAGGCTGAGAAGAAACAGGCAATGGCAGGTTGATACACTCTGGTGTCCCCTATACTTTCTTCTGAACCCAAAGCAGAGAGATGGTTGACAACACCAAGAATATTCTCATAAATACTTACCTTTTCAGTACCAACTGAGGCCGTGCTCCATGATGAGATAACTTAATGTGTTTAAGAAAATGAGGAAAGTCTTTGCAGTAGGGGATTGGTGAGAAGTTTTTCCAAGATTGTGGGAAGCCCAGTGATGTGATTTGGTAAGGGCAAGCACAGGGAATAGGAAAGTGGTACCTTGTTTGAGGAATTGATGGGTGGTGTTGTTGGAGGCTTATGAGGAGTCTGGA
>NW_018391695.1:86080-93721 GCF_900095145.1 Mus pahari
CTTTCCCTCTAGATTCTCTCATGTTGGAAGTTGAACCCTGAGCACTGTACAAACTAAGCTGTGATTTTTATATAGCTTTATCTTCAGCCCTTGGGGATGTCTTTAAAATTAAATGAAGCACAATATTTTCAAGATCATAAAAGTCTTTGCATTTATTACTCAGTTCTAATTATATTTTTGTCATTGGGCACACACCTCCTTTTCTCAAGGCAGGGTTTCTCTGTATAGTCTTGGCTGTCCTGGAACTCACTCTGTAGACCAGCCTGGCTTCGAACTCAGAAATCCTCCTGCCTCTGCCTTACAAGTGCTGAGATTAAAGCTATGAGCAACCACTGACTGGCACACACCTCATTCTTTAAGGATGAATTGTACTGTGTAGTAGTTTGAATAAAAATGACTCCTATGGGTTGTAAAGATGGCTCAGTGGTTAAGAGCACTGGTTGCTCTTCCAGAGGACCTGAGTTCAACTCCCAGCACCCACATGGTGGCTCACAACCATCTGTAATGGAATCTATTGCCCTCATCTGAAGACAGTAATGGTGTACTCATAGACTAAATTAGTAAATATGATTTTGTTTTGCTGGCTCCTACAAAGTCGTAGATTAGAATGGTTACCCACCACAGAGCGGCACTCTTAGGAAGTATGGTCTGGTTGGATTGTTGTGCTTTTATGAAGTGGGTCACTGGGGTTACCTTAAAGGTTTCACATGTTCAAGCCAAGCCCAGTGTTACTCATTGTTCCTGCTGCTTGGGGATATGTAGAACTCTCCTCTCCTCTCCAGCACTGTGCCTGCACTCTACCATGCTTCCCGCCATGACAGTAATGGACTAAACTTCTGAATGTAAGCCAGCCCCAAGGAAATGTGTTCTTTGATAAGTGTGAACCTAGTCCTGGTGTTTCTTCACAGCGATAGAAACCCTAATCAAGAGATATAGGATTGCCTCATAGAGTAGTAGAAACAATGCATTAATGTCACTCTACTTATCCCCATGGGGGCAGAACAGCATTAGGTGTAGAATGAGAAATTCCATATTTAGGTTTTGTCATTTTAGAAACCACATCCCAAACAGACACTTTACAGTAATTGTCTTTGAAAAGCTGTGTAATGACTTTATGTCTGCATCACTGCAGCTTATACTGCACAAATTAGATCACATAATAAATCTGAAACCAAATGAGTGACAGCTTACTATGTATGTATGGACTTAAACCCTGTTCTCACTAGAGTCTCAGACTAGATAGAGTGTTAGATCTTCTTAAAGATTTAACAAGGAGAAGAACATGAGTAGAAAATTATTGGTGGGAGAGTAGCCACTTTACCTTTGAAGAGGGTTCATTCTTGTTTGTTTGTTTATTGATGAAAAGAGGTTCAGAAGTACTGAGTTCATCTTGCCCTTTTTTATTCATGGCCGTTTTGCATTTTCCTTTCTTTTTCTTTTGAACTGTAGGGGTATAGAAAACACACCAAACCCAAAGAAATGGTTATGAAAGCCGAAGCTCGTTCAGAATTACTTCTTTTCTTTCTTTTCCTAAAATAAAAGGAAATTGATATTCCATTCCATGTTCATTAATGATCTTATAGAAAGATAGGATTTCAAGAATTATTTGGTCTCTTCATATATCTGTGTGTTTACCTTCTTCTGCTGCATGGCCTCTTCATGGCCATGAGGCAGCTCAGGTTACCAAGTCAGGCACGCACTTTGCCTTACAAGGAGTCTTTTCTCTTCCCATGTATAGCAGACACAGTCTCTCTATTCTGGGAACGTCTCTTTATATCAACTGAACCCTCTTATTCCACAGACTGATTTTAAGAACCTGAAAATTTTATGATAATAACAGTAGGTAACCTTCTAAGGAAAATCATTCAAAACCATATAAAAAGAAAGAAATTATGACTTGATATTTGATATATCAAAGTGGTGACATTGGATTTGGATTTGGATTTCTTTCCCCTTTTTTTGTTTGTTTGATTTTTTTTTCTTTAATTTTTCGAGACAGGGTTTCTCTGTATACCTCTGGCTGTCCTGGAACTCACTCTGTAGACCAGGCTGGCCTCGAACTCAGAAATCTACCAGCCCCTGCCTCCCAAGTGCTGGGATTTAAGGCATGTGCCACCACTGCCCAGCAGGGATTTGGGTTTCTTATATATTGGGTATACATTTTTCTGTGTAACTTGAGGTGTTCTCAGAATGAGAGTCTCCCTGCCTGAGCATCCTTATGCTAACTGCTATGGTCCAGAGTTATATACCAGTATATTTATTATATTTTAAACCCAGTGACTTTCTAGTGAGAAACTTCTTAACTAAGATCTAACCTAACATTTCTAAGATGCAGGCTTCTACTTAAATATTAGATCATATTTCTTATCAGAAGAGATATTAATGAAGGTGTAAGATTGTTAATTGAGTATTAAATTTATTTTATTTAAATGACTTTTTTCAAATTTTACTTTATTTTCTAGTTTTTCTCCCATGTTCTAATCTATCTCAAAACTACTTCTTATTTTACTTACCTCCAATACAAAGGATGTCTATTCTGAAATATATCAAATTTATTTGTAAGAAAGGATTTCTCTAAATCAGCAAATTTTTACATCAAATTTGTAGATATTCACAATGTTCCAACCCCTATAGTTCCCAAGGTACACAATGGAAATGAAACATATCAGCTGTGATCACTGCAGGGAGCTAGTAAGTTTGGGGAGTGTGGAAAAAGGGTGGGCACTCTCTCATGGTGCCCCCTGTTACCTTTTGCCTTCTCTGTTTTAAGTTTTTTAGCAAGGTCTTCAAGATCTTCCATGAGCTCACACACTTTTATCAGTTTGTCTAGTCCAGCTTCTTTGGGGAACTTGTCTTCCATCCAGTCAGCCAGCTGAATCCTGTCATAATCCTCTTGCATTTTTTTAGTAAGGTTTAGTTCTTTTCTTAGTAAAGACTTGACTGTCCTAAACTGATATTCCCCCATGCTCTCTAATCCTTTTAGAAGAACAATATTCTTGTATTCATTCATCATCTCTCAAATTATAGATGAACCTAAAAAAAAAATCAAAGACAAACCTAAAAAAAAAAAAAAAAATTAAAGACACAGGATTACAAACATATTCAGACATAATTGTGTGTGATAACAGAGTGAAAGTCAAGACACACCACTGTACAAAATATATGTAGAACTTTTGTATTAATAAGTAAGTCTAGGAAAAATCTCTCCCATAACTATTACGTGATTTAGGTCACTGGCAGTTGGGGTAGGGGAAAGGTTGAATCAGTAATTGTAGTGTTTAAAGGAAGGGTTATGAGTGCTAAAATACTTTCCCCATTCTTTATTGGTGTTGAAGCACCTGAATGAACAATGGCTAAAGTCTCATGGCCTATGTTAAGCCACTGACCCTTGTCTATTAGGCTTTGCCCCAAATACCTCTCCTTAGAAATCTGTCTCCCTGGAGTTGGATTGTATTTTATGGATCCTTTCTGCTCATATAACTATCAATTTCCCAACCATCTACATACTTTTCAGAGTCTCACTGTAGAGTTCACTTGATGGAATTAGGTCAATAATTTCTTGATTTTTTTTCCTTTCAATCTTGCCTTAGTGCGTCTTACTTGTTCATAGTCACTATTTTCTACCTACTATCCTTAAATCCTCTCAAAATGTTTAATAGTTTCCTAATTTATTAAAAATATCCCTTCGTCATAAAATATATTGGAAGTCCTTCAATAATCTCTTTATGTTTATTTTTATTCCTGAGATCATATGTTTGAAAATGTACAGCATTCCTTCCACTATCAATATTTATGATGTAGCTGATTTCTTTTTCATTGCTTGGAAAGCCATTCTCACATTTCTTTCTCTGTCTACTTTCATAAACTTTGAAAATCTAAGAGTTAAATCAGGTGGAGAATGGAAGAGAAGGTAGTGGAAGGAATGGTGGGACAAGTAATTAACACTAATTACACTTCAAAAATTCATATCAAAATCTACTACTGTAGAAGATTCCTTATATATTTATATACGCATTAATGTATATATACATATATGTATATATGTGTATGTATACACACACAAAAACATACACACACATCAGAAGCCATACTGTAACCCCTGGGAATGGTGCATGAGTGTTTTGTTTTGTGACTAGAGATTCTTTTTTTTTTTTTTTTTAAGATTTATTTATTTATTTATTATATGTAAGTACACTGTAGCTGTCTTCAGACACTCCAGAAGAGGGTGTCAGATCTTGTACAGATGGTTATGAGCCATCATGTTGTTGCTGGGATTTGAACTCCGGACCTTGGGAAGAGCAGTCAGCTGCCCTTACCCACTGAGCCATCTCACCAGCCCGTGACTAGAGATTCCCATTGGCAAGGACCTTTGGACTTACTGGATCTACTGTGGACTATTGCTCCAATCCTAGGGAGCTCCTATGCTTCAGTACCTTCTGGCTTTGGCAGTATGGTAATTTTTAGTTTCACTTTGTTAGTCATGGTTACAGCTGAATTTATGATGAGCCTGGAACTTTTTCTTAAAACAAAGAACTGTTTCTCCTGGCTCTCCCTAACTGCCTCTACACTCATCCTGAGCAAGCCTGAGGAATTCACTAAAGTTAATGATCCTGGCTTACTGAACTCTTCTACAAATGATATAACTATAGTCCAAGAACTTAGGAAACAGTTTCTTTTTAAAAATGACAGTAAGAATTTATAGAACAAATAAGGAAGTAATAAAGGGCATAAAAGGTCAGACTTTCCCCAAATGCCAGGAAAGGAATCTAAATCTTCCATTCCCTTGGAGGTAAAAGTACATGTAGAAACTACCAGAGAGAACAGAAACTTCTTTCCAAGAGTTGAGAGTTAGGTATTAATCACTGTCCTTCTGAGAATGTATAAAGTATAGGAACACAACTTTTTCCCACAAAAATGATATATAAGGCATAGAAATTAAATTTATACCTTTATCTATATAGGTTACACTATATAGATATCAATGAATATATATATATATATATATATATATATATATATATATATATATATATATCCCAAAATCTTATAAGCGATTGCTAATGCTTTAGTATCCTTCCATAACTTGATATAGACACCACATCCTTGAGTCATAGAACACGGGAAAATCCACTTATGCTGACCCAGAAGCTACATTCTAACTATGTGTACTATGTTGCGCACACTATGCAGAGAAAAAGCAATCACCAATCTTACCCCTCTGCTCAGAAATACTTGATAAAGAGGGGGAAGAAAAATTCTAGTAGGCAGGGATGGCAGATAACTACAGGGGCACAGTGTTTGCCAAACTGGAAGTAGTACATCTGAACTCAAAACAGTTGTGAAACATCCTGAGACTTGTGCACGCTGAAGCCAGACAAAAATCACATAATGAAGTGAGGAGGAGATGGGGTATTGGACACTAAGTCCCATAACCAGCTAAGGAAGTTTTGACACTTGATAGCTGCTGAGAAAGGGAGAACCATTCTTATTAAAGGCATGTGTGGCCTCTGATTGGTTGACCAGAAACTGTCCTTGATGGGTTTAAAAAATAAAAGGAAATACCAATTTTGGTTGGGAGGGAAAGCAGTAAACCCTGGAAGGGATTACAGAAGGGGATGGAGGGTGAATATGAGCAAAATACGCTGTATCAACTTCTCAAAGAACTGCAAAACAACAGAGAAAGAAAGAAAATACAGTTCTTCTGTAATGAAAATTGCAAACTTGAGTAGGTACAACTATGCTTTAAAATGAAAACTTGATCATAAAAAAAAAAGCGGAAAAGGAAATACATCAACATGGTCAAGGGACAGACAGAAGAAAACATAAAGAACATCCTAGGTGAAATAACAGTAGCAGAAGCAAACCAAAACTCTACTGATTACCACTCTACCGTGGGGACCTAACCAGTCCAATAACAAGGTCTGCCAATTGTTATTTAAGAAATTTACCTATAGGTTGTTAATAAAAGATTCCCCAACAGTGGAGAAACCCAAAATTAATTAGAAACTAAAGGACATCCTATTCATCTACATTAGTGGAGCTTTAATAGACCCAAAGGCAAAACTATTATTAAATACCACAGAAAGATAAACCCTCCCATCTTAGAAGAAGGTAGTTTTAACTATGGATTTATCAGTTAATAATAGTGCATGTTCTTTGTCATTATTTCACAGCTCTAATGAAACATGGAATATATCTTCACACAAGTACACATATCCATGTACACACATATACTTCATATACATTCAGTATCTGAGAGCACACATATCTGTAAATTTTTTTAAAAAAGATAAAAAGGAGAACTCACAGTTTTACAGTTAATATGACAGTGTAACCATTACTGAGTTAGTCAGGTAAAAACATGTGGAAAAATCTGGAAACTTTGAACAGTATAACTGATAAATTTAGCAAGATAGATCTCATTCAGGTACAACTCTTAAGTTGACATTTAAATTACAGAGTTCGAGTACACATGGAGTCTTCTGCCAGGGGATACAGAAAGCCTTTAAAATATCCTATAAGTAGACAAAGTAGGCAACAGAAATGATTGTATTTAACTGGCCTTTATAACCCCTGTATCTTATGACAACAAAATAAAAACAAAAATAAATAAAATATAGCCTATCACAAAGAATAAATTTCATGATAACAAAAAGTTTTTCCTAGTGACTAAATACTATTCTTACTCCCTTTTTTGAAGGAGAGAGAAAGAAAGTGTTACATATGCATATTGAAACAGGAAGTATATAAAGAACTGTATTTGTGATACTTAGGAAAGTTTTACTGCATATGTCCACTAGTTCTCATGCTGTTTAATATTAAGATAAGACCAGATAATGAAGCTCCTTGTTCAAATGCATTTTTTCACTGAGTATTATATCACAGTAATTTTTTTATATCACTAACCTGTCTTTTACTCAGTCCAGCCACCAGATTCCCATGCACCCTCCAGTCCAGGCTACTGAAGCCTTCTTGTTTTCCATTTATTGATATTTGTACTTAGGAATCTCATTTTATAATCTGCACTAATCAAAGTTCATGTTTTCTCACCTCAAGCTCAAGGGATGGAGAAAGAAAGATTCTGTCACTTTCTTGAGTGTGGTATCAGAACACAGCTGCAGCAGATTCACTGCCCTGCTGGCAGCTGAACAATCTGTGCTCTCCCCACCCGCCACTGGGAAGAAGCACGCTGATCCCCTATGTTCTTGTGGGTTTCACGGAGGAGCTATCTCTTCTTTATATAAAAGGGGAAAAACTTACCTCCGTGGAAACGTCTCAGCAATGTTCAGATTATAAATCTTCAGCAAGGCAGGAAATGGGGTTGCTCTGTTTTGAGTAGGAAGAGAAATGACTCAAAAAAGTACACCAGACTGCATTGCAATCTCCTTAAATACTGAGAAAATGTAGTATTTACAAAATAACAGGGGGGGCAAGAGAACTGGTTAAAGTAAGTTCCCAGCTTGAGCAGGGCAGGATGCCTTACAAGTGTGCTGTCTTCCTGGAGAGACTTGCAATGAAATTGGGCTCCTCCCAGCACTATTCATAGCTTTCGATTTCCCCAGCTCTTAAACACTTTATTTCCTGTTATTAATGTAATTTCCAGAAAGAAACTCTCTCTCTCTCTCTCTCTCTCTCTCTCTC
>NW_018391695.1:94436-97187 GCF_900095145.1 Mus pahari
AAAAAAAAAAAAAAGGTTGACCACCCTACAGCCCTCCCCTCACCTGCATTATGATTTTCTGGCTATATAAACTGACCTTGGAAAACAGCTTCTGTATCTGAGCTAAGCCCCTGATCAATCAGTCATGGGGTGTGTGTTCAATAAACCAGCCCTGTTTAACCGAGATCAGTTTCTGAGTGCTTTGTGCTGTGATTTGCAGTACATGCTTGACCATTTCCTGAATAGAGAAATATCTGTGATGAATCACTTTGGGTTTAAGCACTTTCCAATGCATGCCTTCCTTCCTTCCTTCCTTCCTTCCTTCCTTCCTTCCTTCCTTCCTTCCTTCCTTCCTTCCTTCCTTCCTTCCTTCCTTCCTTCCTTCCTTCCTTCCTTCCTTCCTTCCTTCCTTCCTTCCTTCCTTCCTTCCTTCCTTCCTTCCTTCCTTCCTTCCTTCCTTCCTTCCTTCCTTCCTTCCTTCCTTCCTTCCTTCCTTCCTTCCTTCCTTCCTTCCTTCCTTCCTTCCTTCCTTCCTTCCTTCCTTCCTTCCTTCCTTCCTTCCTTCCTTCCTTCCTTCCTTCCTTCCTTCCTTCCTTCCTTCCTTCCTTCCTTCCTTCCTTCCTTCCTTCCTTCCTTCCTTCCTTCCTTCCTTCCTTCCTTCCTTCCTTCCTTCCTTCCTTCCTTCCTTCCTTCCTTCCTTCCTTCCTTCCTTCCTTCCTTCCTTCCTTCCTTCCTTCCTTCCTTCCTTCCTTCCTTCCTTCCTTCCTTCCTTCCTTCCTTCGTGGTTCCCAGGCCACATTTTCCCAGAGCTTAGTGTTATAAGAAACATTCAACTGCAACCTCAGCTTAAAAAAAAAAAGTATTTGGGCAGTAACTCCCCTCTGTGCTATCGCTTCACTGTCCTCTTTAAGTGATTAAAAAAATGACCCCTGAGACATTTTTAATGGGAAAACACAGCAGATTGTGGGCTATGTAGTGCCAGCAGATGAAGTCTTGGAAACTCTCAGAGAAACCCTGAATGTTTGGTAGCTTCAGAGCTTAAAGCAGTGGTTGTCTAACTGTTTCTTCCTTTCTTGGATAGTGGATGGTGTCTGTACTATTGTTATAGTGAGACATGGGGGAAAATGACAACAATTACTGGATTCTTGGTTGGGAGCTTTAAAGCTAATGTACAAACAGTGCAATGCCAGGGATCCCATCACTCATCTGGCAGGGTCGACCGATTTACCTGGGTAGGAATCATCAAGGATTGCTTTCCAAGTGCTGGTGTTTGGCAGCTCATGGAAACACATGAAATTGGGGAGCCTCTTGTCTTCTTTTAACTTCTTCAAGTTCTTTTATTGTTTTAAAGTTTTCATTGTGCAAATCTTTCCCTTTTATATTGGATATTTTATTTATTTACATTTCAAATGTTATCCCCTTTCCTGGTTTCCCTTTGAGAAACTCCCTGTCCCATCCCTGACCCTACTCCCCCTGCTTCTATGAGGGTGCTCTCACCCACACACTCCTTCCTCCCCGCCCTGGCATTCCCCTACTGTGAGGCATCAAGCCTTCACAGGACCAGGATGAAGGGCCTCTCCTCCCACTGATGTCCCACAAGGCCATCCTCTGTTACATATGCGGCTGGATCGTGGGTCCCTCCGAAGTAATTCATAGATTGAAGAAATAACTTACTGGAAGTACTGCTTTATGTACAAAGTTTATTTTTCATATTATGAAACTTAAGCATGCAAACTATGAAAGTTTATTAAAAAACTATAAGGATTATATAAGTTAAAGGAAGTATTATTCCCTACAATTAAGAGCTGTCTGTTGTGTGTATTATATTTCAACATGTATACATTTCTTTTCCATTTTCAGTGGCACCCATGTTTCATAAGGAGGGCTCTTTGAAAATTCCCACAAGTGAATTAGGGTTGCATCGTTAATCTTCAGTTATTATGCTTGATGACCTTGAATAAGAAAATGATGAAGTCAGAGCAGTTGTTATCACAGCTGGTCACACACTTCTCTCTTGCACACAGTTGTCTCTATGAGCCACCTTTCTTTGTTCACTCTTGAAGGCTTTCTCTAATGGATTTCTTTCCTGGGAGTCAGCTTTCCTCCCTCACAGGAGACCTCTCCTAGTCATCAGCAAGGTAGAAGGTAGGAAGTAACATGACACAGTGGGAGAAAGGAGCCGCAATACCTAAGGTAAAATGTATAGAAAGTCCCACTGAGGAAAAACAGGGAAAGAGCACAAGCAGCTTGCCTAGAGCAGACGCTGTGAGATGAGCTGTGGAGACTTGGTGAGGATTCTTGTAGCAATAGAGATCAGACAGCATTTCTATGTGACTGAAGAGGTCAGATCTTGGAATTTTCAAGTTGAATTTTATATTAGTTTTTTTTTTTTTTCATACTAAGCATTCTACTTGGATGTGTGTATCAGTTTGAGAAAGAGTGTAGATTCTAGTGCCTTGTAGTCTGACATACTCAGGGTGTTCTTGTGACCTTATGTGTGTTGGTCCTCTGTAATGGACACTATTTCCATGTTGTAGGAGAGGAACCCGAGTTACTTTTAAGTCTTCCTTAAAGTCTTTCGTCGATTTGAATGACCACTGAGCCAGATATTGAAAGAAACGAATGTAAGTTTCTACCGAACACATTTTTCTAAATAAATATAACTATTTTACTATTTGTTGTGGGGGATAACAGCTGAGAGTTTTTCTATATTTCCTCTCCTTTTTTTTCCATTTTTTTATTTATTATTATTTTCTTTATTTACATTTCAAA